>NC_063171.1:19851141-19865819 GCF_023159225.1 Perognathus longimembris pacificus
CACCCTAATCCACCTGGATACACCTCCCACCCCAGGCATGGCCTGGGAGTGACTCTCTAGCCTGCAACGCAAGCTTTCCAATCTTCTTAGTAGAGCTAATCACCTCCAGTCAACTCAGAGGAGTGCGAAGGTTACCACAGGAAGAATGTCCCAGGGGCTGGGAATATGGCCTAGTGGCAAGAGTGCTTGCCTCCTACACATGAAGCTCTCGGTTCGATTCCCCAGCACCACATATATGGAAAAATGGCTAGAAGGGGTGCTGTGGCTCAGGTGGCAGAGTGCTAGCCTTGAGCGGGAAGAAGCCAGGGACAGTGCTCAGGCCCTGAGTCCAAGGCCCAGGACTGGCCAAAAAAAAAAAAAAATGTCCCCCCCAAATTTTAGTTTCAGCAGATCCGAAAGTGGCCTTCTAGCAGAAACCAGCTGCACTTGATGGAGTCCAATCTGCTTGTACCATAGTAAGAGTACTTAGGGTGGAGATGTAGATTCTTCCAGATGACTGTCAGGCCGTCCTTTAACCCAAATAGAATGGGCAGGGGATGTGGCAGCAGCGGACAGCAGTGTCTCCCAGTGGCTCCAATAGAATGTCACACCTCCTGCTGGGCTACCTGCAACTTCCTGCATAGACTGGTAAAGAAACTTAACCTAGGCCTGACTTCAGTGAAATTTCCTAATATTTTCCTGGTTGCCTTTTAAGTACACTGGCTTTTGCAGGCTGGTGCCCCACTGAATTTCAAGACAGCTCTAGGCAATCAATGGCCTTTGGGTAATTTTGCCAGGGCAATAACTTTAAATCAGATATTTCCAATAAGGCTCATCTCTCAACAGTTCTTAGGACTAATTAGGACTAATACTAATTGTTTATATTAGGTAGAAATATTTGAGTTTTTTTTTTTTTTTTTTGCCAGTCCTGGGCCTTGGACTCAGGGCCTGAGCACTGTCCCTGGCTTCTGTTTTGCTCAAAGCTAGCACTCTGCCACTTGAGCCACAGCGCCACTTCTGGCCATTTTCTGTATATGCGGTGCTGGGGAATTGAACCCAGGGCCTCATGTATACAAGGCAAGCACTCTTGCCACTAGGCCATATCTCCAGCCCCGAAATATTTGAGTTTTATCAAACAGAGTTCTACATTTTTTTCCCTATAGAAGATAAACTAAAAAGAAAGTAAAGAGGGAAAAGAGAAGAAAGAAGGGAGGAAAACAGAGATAGGAAAAGTATTAGCAAAACAGTGGGAAGGGGAGGAGAAGCAGAATGTCCAAAGAGGTTAGAACAGCTACCTTCACACCTGATTCTTGCATCTGGCAAAAGAATTCAAGCAAAATCCTAATTGTTATGCAAGTACATTTTTTTTTTTTAAGAATAGAAAAGGCACTTTCAGAAGTGAAAGTGGGTCATCTCAGAAATGGAGGAGACTGACAATCACATTATACCTCCCCCTCCCCCAGGATTTTATTGAAGTTTAAGGGGCTTGAAGCACAAAGTTCAGGCTCAAAGCCAGTCTATAAGGAGTGATTGACATAATTTGGGAAATAATTGTTTCAATAATTATTTTAATTTAGAGTTGAACAAAATGAATACCAGGAAGCTGAAAAATGTTGTTGGGAGTCGGCAGGGGAAGTCAAGTGAAGGGAGGTAGACCAATGGAGAAAGGAAGGGTGGGAGAATTGAGTCATAATAGTCAGTGGTGTAAGTAAAAATGAAATGGGGATGGGTGAGGTTCAGAAAAATGGGGGAGAATGGTGGAAATAGGATACATTGTACACAAAATCTGACTTACTGAATTAAAGCCCCTTTGTACAACCATGTAAGGATAACAAAAAAATTTAAATAATGAAGTGTTATGCCTAGATTTCTGGTCCCCAAAGACCACCAAGGAGCCGAAACCGATGCAAACGCATGAGAGTCTTTATTGCAAGCTTGAGCCTGGACTCCCAACCATCACCGATGCAGCGGATCTGAATTGAGAGTCCCGACCCTCAGATAGGCAGGGTTTTTATTGTGATTACAACAGGGGCAGGGTATTTCCAACTTTGCAGATACTTGGATGGCATTTAGCAAGCAAGTCTTGTCCTATTTCTATTGGCTATCTACCCTTTCAGTTATCTATTTTGGCTTTGATATCAGGAACTGGCCTCGATATAAGGAATTGACAACAGGTGGTCACATAGCACTGATGCAGGGGGTTAACGTAGGGGGTAGAGCAGGTCACAAATGGGTTAAGCAAGCCGTTTACAGAAGCAGAATATTGCGGTCAGGCTGACCTAGTACCAACTTTATTTTAACAATTGCGACCATGTTTCCCCATTACCACTAAACAAGCTTAAGCGGGCTAAAACAATCCAGTACTCAATCATAAGTAAACCAACCCAATAGTTACCATGGCATTTCTACTACTATTATGGTTATTTCTATAGTCTATGACAATGATCTTTTTTTTCTGTCCGTTACCATGGTTGCTACCCAGGTACAGAGGGGAAAAAGTGCTCCCTATATTTTTAAATGTCAAACTACAAGAAACTAGTCTCATGGGTGGGGGTGCAACCCTCTATCATGGAGTCATCACCAGGGTTTAGAAGCTGTTATAATTTTAATACTAAAACTTATATTTAGTTACTCCAGTTTTCAGGTCAGCCCTAACAGAAGGAATTCACTATGTATATATAATTAGACATGGCCACTTACGAATTGTCCATAGGGGCATGAGGGAGCATTTAAGAGAATAATGAAGCCAGGGGCCAGTGGCTCAAGTCTGCATTCCTAGCTATTCGGAAGGCTGAGATCTGAGGATGACAGTTCAAAGCCAGCCTGCCAAGGAAAGTCTGTAAGACTCATATCCAATTAACTATCAGAAAACTGGAAGTGGTGTTGTGGCATAAAGTGGTAGAGCACTCGACTTCAGTGAAAAAGCTCAGGGACAGTGCCCAGGCCCTTGGTCCAGATCCCTAAGACTAGCACCAAAAATAAGTAAATAAATAGAAAGAAAGAGAAAAGATTTGGCATATGAGAGAATGGGTGATAGAAAGATAAAGAATGAGGAAGAGAAAGCAGAATAAGAATTTCTGCCAGCACTGTTACAGAAGGGCAACATGCAGCTGTGGTCATATTCCATGACCTTTTGCTGAGACACTGATATATTTCTGTCCATATGTTCAGTACTTGGCTACAAAGATCATAAGATTCTCACTCTGCTTTTTCTTCCTTCATTTCTTAGATATATGAATGTTAAGTACTTTTCTCAATAGGCTAGCTAGTACTGTGTAGGCAGATTACAATGTAACATATAGTTGCATCCCTGTCAAAGATTTAACTTTTTTTGTCTATGAAGTTGGTCAAGGCTATAAATTGTATAAAAAAAACAACAAAACATTTGCTGGGTGATGGTAGCTCATGTCTGTCATTTTAGCTATTCAGAAAGTTGAGATCTGAGGATCATGGTTCAAAAAAAGCCTGAGCAGGGAAAAAAACCTGAGTCTTTCATCTCTAATTAATTACCAAAAGCCGGGGCTGGGAATATGTCCTAGTGACAAGAGTGCTTGTCTCATATACAGGAAGCCCTAGGTTCGATTCCTCAGCATCACATATACAGAAAAGGCTAGAAGTGGCGCTGTGGCTCAAGTTGGCAAAGTGCTAGCCTTGAGCAAAAAAAAGAAGCCAGGGACAGTGCTCAGGCCCTGAGTCCAAGCCTCAGAACTGGCCAAAACCCCCCCACAAAACTTGTCTTGTAATTACCAAAAGCCCCACATAGAACTGTGGCTCAAGCAATAGCAGCCTAGCATTGAGCAAAAAAGCTCACAGACAGTGCTCAGGCCCTGAGTTAAAGCCACAGGACCAGCAGCTAAACAAACAAATAAATATGGTTCCTGAAACTTATTAAAATTATCAATGTATTTTTCAACATCTTTAAAAGAGTAAATACATGTAAATATTAAAAAAGAGGAAAATGAATAATTTCTGCTTACTTAACTTTTTTGTTAATCATCTCTACCACACAAAAATCTGAATAAATTTTCTTGAGATGATCTTAATTAAAATGTTAATGCTCTATGAAATTTACATTCTGGGAACCTGGTGAAGACATCAAAGATACTAAGTGGTTATCATTCCCACATGCAAGGCTTTTTATTACAGGAATCACTGGGTAAAGCAGTGAAGAACATCTAGATTCTAGACCAGAACTGGAAGTGACTCTCCAGGTTGGGACATTGCATTCCAGCACATTTTAGAGTGTGTGTGTGTGTGTGTGTGTGTGTGTGTGTGTGTGTGTGTGTGTGTGTGTAGGTACTGAGGCTTCAACTCAGGGCCTCCAGCTCTTACTTGGACTTTTCTGCTGAAAACTGGTACTTAACCACTTGAAACATACTTCACATCCCAATTTTTGGTGGTTAACCAGGGATAAGACTCTCTCTTGAATTTGTCTTCCAGCACTGGCTTTGAACTTCGATCCTCAGATCTTGGCCTCCCAAGTAGGTAGGATTACAGATGTGAACCACCAGCTCCTGGCTCCAGTTTACAACTGTTGAGAACCATGAATGGGACCAGGTCAGTCCCAAAGCCATCCAGAGAACTAGTCTACAGTGTGTCTTAGAAAGATCAAATAGACTGTAATAGAAAAAATGATGCCATGGCCTGTTTTCTTCTGCTATATCAACATACTGCAGACAGAGCAACTTATGAAGAAATTATTTGGCTCCTGGATTTGGAGGCAGGGAAGTTTAAGAGCATGTATGGTATCAGCTGAAAGTTTTCTTGCCGTGTTATCAATAACAGAAGATGGAATAGCAAAGAACACAAAGACAGAGAAAAAGGAGCCAAACTACAAACTTAACTCATGAACATGGCTATCTTTTTTTCCCCCCCCCAGTCCTGGGGCTTGGATTCAGGGCCTGAGCACTGTCCCTGGCTTCCTTTTGCAAGGCTAGCACTCTGCCACTTGAGCCACAATGCCACTTCTGGCTTTTTCTATATATGGGGTGTTGAGGAATTGAACCCAGGGTTTCATGTATAGGAGGCAAGCACTCTTGCCACTAGGCCATATTCCCAGCCCCGAGCCATGTATTTCTTTAATAGCAATTTTGAATGAGATTATTTTTAGGGGAGTGGATATAAACATCTGTGGGCACTTAGATGTTTTGAGCTGTAAGGTCAAGCAGAGATCTTAATATTAATTACCGTGAATGAAATTAAAGGCATAATAATGATATGTGACAAAGTGGCTACTTTAATGGCATTCGTTTCCACCTATTAGGGCAACTGTTTGTGAATCTCCATAATTCCCAGAGTGCAGTAGCCACACTGCAGGAAAAATAGAGGAATAGATGACAGTCTTGTGAGAGGCAAGAGTTTTCACATTGTCATACACGGCAGGCTAGTGAACTTAAAAAAATTAGGTCTTGGAGCCTGGGAATGTGGCTGAGGGGTAGAGTGCTTGCTTAGCATGCATGAAGCCCTAGGTTCGATTCCTCAGTATCACATAAACAGAAAAGCCAGAAGTGGCGCTGTGCATCAAGTGGTAGAGTGCTAACCTCAGGCAAAAGAAGCTCAGGAACAGTGGCCAGGCCCTGAGTTCAAGCCCCAGGACTGGCAAAAAAAGAAAAACCTAACAAAAGTGTAATACATAAGCAAAGCGAACCAAATGAGGACACTTAAACCTAAGAGCAATGTTAAATAAAAGCAAACCATCTGGGGAAACAATGAGGAGAAACAAAGGGCCAATTATCTAGGGGAAGCTCAGACCTAGGCTCCTTCCTTCAGTGAGACCCTCACAGACTTTTCTTCCTGGACTGACTTTGAACCATGATTTTTAGGTTTCAGCCTCCTGAGTAGTTAGGATTACAGCTGTGAGTCACTAGCACCTGGCTCAACAAAGAGTTAATCTTACAAATGTATTGCAAAATAACACTTGTCATTTTTCTCTGGTGCAGTTCACAGCAGTTGAGGAAAGCAGCTTTGTGTGGGACTAAGAAGCCAGGGCCACCTGAAACTCAGCTAGGGAGTTGGCTAGCCTCAAAGTAAAATGTTTTTAAAAAGTTTGAGATGTGCTAGGTGCCAGTGGCTCACGCCTGTAATCCTAGCTACTCAGAAGGTTGACATCTGAGGATGGTGGTTCAAAGCCAGCCCAGGCAGGAAAGATTGTGAGACTCTTATCTCCAATGAACCACCTGAAAATCAGTAGTGGCACTGTGGCTCAAGTGGTAGAGTGCTATATAGCACTCAGGCCCAGAGTTCAAGCCCAACGACTGACGAAAAAAAAAAAAGTTAAAGATATGACTATCCCTCAAATATAAAATAGGCATGCTTCAGAAACTTGAGTGTTTCCAGGCACAGATAGAAATCATGCTAGAACAAGATAGTTGGAATATAAAACTGGTTACTGGTCTGCAGGCAAAAACCAACTGTTTTATGATGGGGAGACATTATGTTGCAGCTCTAGTGGACAAAACTCACTCCCACCTGCACACAGGTATGGAAGCACCTCGAAGTAGCTCATAAATATGAATGTTTTTCTGCATTTGTTAAAAATAAATTTAAATTCAAAAACTCATTTCTACCTTGTAAACCTGTAAGTTACCATCTTGTTTCACAGAATCTGGATCCTACTCAGTAGGAAACAATCAGTGGAACAAAGATATAATTGCTCTAGACAACATTTAGCTCTGCTAGAACTTTATTTCCAGGCCTTAGGTACTTTTTCTTGACAGTGGCATAGGTAAAAATATGAATGAAATATTTTTTTTCTCGCTCTTTTTTTTAATTGCTGACACTGGGGTTTGAACTCAGGGCTTTACACTCTTGCTCAGCTTGCTTGTTCTCAGTTGGTACTCTCTCAATTGAGCCACAGGTTCGTTAGACTGGCTTTTTGTTGACTGGGTGGAAATGCAGTCTCCCCGATTTTTTGCCTGGGCTGGCTTTGAACCACAATCTTCCATATCTCAGGATTACAGGCATGAGATGAGGTCCAGCTGAATGAAATAATTTTTTTTAAGGATTTGGCCTTTTTAATCTATAAATGGCAAAACATTTCTCTGGGGTTTATGTACTTATTGGTACCTGAATTATTTCTTTTTACAGGAAGTCGAAGCTCTTCTGGGAGGGAACATTGCAGGTCTCTCCTCTCCTTTCCTTTGCTTGCCTGGTGACAGTGCTGCTGGAAGGAGTAGAGTTCAGTTCAGGCACTCACTACTCAAACATAAGTGTGCTAAAAGGCCCCTCAAGAAAATTAGAGAGGGGCTGGGAATATGGCCTAGAGGCAAGAGTGCTTCACTCATATACATGAAGCCCTGGGTTTGATTCCTCAGCACCACATATATAAAAAAAGCCGGAAGTGGCACTGTGGCTCAAGTGGCAGAGTGCTAGCCTTGAGCAAAAAGAAGCCAGGGACAGTGCTCAGGCCCTGAGTTTAAGGCCCAGGACTGGCAACAAAAAACAAAACAAATAAACAAAGAAGCTGAGGCTTAAACCTCATTAAAAAAAAAAAAAGAAAGAAAATTAAGAGAAGCAGGGGGTGGGCACCAGTGGCTCACCGCCACTTTGGGCCTGTCTAAAGGTAAGGAGCAGCCAGACAACATGACGACAGGGGGTATTACCCAGCTCAGAAAAATGAGAATGCTCATCTTGGTTCTCTACTCCCATTTCCTGAGTGGTGAGCAGAAACAGTTCTCTCTGTTCTATTTCTCCCTACTTTATCCTGCTACATTAAAACAAATCATTGTTAAAACTTCCCCCTTGTAAGACTCTCCTGTTTGTGAGACACTCTAAAATGCTTTTCCTGAGCAGTCTGTAGGACTTGGGATTTTGTGTGGAAGTCAGGAAGTGGAGGGAACCCCTTCAGTCATCATCTGGTGTCAAGGACATTGTGAATTTTAGTTCCTAGCCCTAAATCCCAGGAGTTCCGACCACTGACCCTGTACTCCAAATGAAGAGATATAGTGAAGGGAGATTTATACATAACAGCTATGTTAAGACAGCACTTTAGTACAGCTCCACTTGTCTCCAGGGAAGTGGAGGGAGAAGAAAAATATGCATAGCTCTGAGTTTCAGTCACAGGTGTGGCTTGGTGTGGCTACTATTTCAATCTTGCTGTCTAGAGAGTTCTGAAGAAGTTATCATTTCATCATTTGCATCAGTCACTGCTGCATGGAGTTGTTTGTCCTGAGCTTTTAGTTGTTCTCCCTTTGGGGACAATAGAAAGAAAATAGCCATGCTAGTCTTCATGAGATTTCTGTCATCTGTGGCAAAAAAAGTTCAGAAAAATGTTCAGAGTCTGAGACTCTAGGGTGTTCACTTGCTTTGGGACAAGCACAGGAAGCTAAGCAACCTTACTTGGAAAACAGTTGTGCAGAGCAGAACAGTACTGAGGGCCCATTGGCTATTGTCACCCCAACATACTTGATATGTATAAGCAATGGATGCACAAATCTGAAATATCAGAGCATATTGAGAACATTAAGTATATTAGAAGCTGGTTGGTGGTAGCTCACACACGTAATCCTAGCTACTCAGAAGACTGAGATCTGAGGATTGTGGTTCAAAGCCAGCCTGGACAGGAAAGTCTGTGAGACTCATCTCTAATTAACCACCAGAAAATTGGAAGTGGTGTGGCTCAAGTAATAGAGCACTAGACTGGAGCAGAAAAGCTCCAAGACTGACCAAGAGAAATTAGAAGCAATTGAAGCCACACACACTAGGTCACCTAGTGACCTAGTTTCAGAAGAGGGGCAGGGTCACTGGGTTCCAAAACTTGTGTCTTTCACACTATGGCTGACCACCAGCAGTAACCCTTGTTGCTTTGCTTTGAGGCTATCGCTTCTGTACTCTCAGATAGTATGGGTCCTGGTTGCCAAGGAGACAGAAGAGTGTGCTTTCTACAATTGCTAAGGTCACATAGAAAGGCTAGCCCATGAATCCACCCACTAAACAGCCCCTGCCTGAAGCAATTCCCCTAAGACCCTTCAGAGGATGCTTTCAAGACTATGAAAGGGTGTTGTTAAAGGTGCTGAAAAAAATCCTTGGGGCCAGACAAGTTAAGATCTTGATAGAAGACCTCATCCCTTAGATTCTCACCTGGTACTTTAGCACTCTTGTGTGTACTTCAAAGATGGCTAAATGTCTTTCTTGTGATCATCTTTCTCTACTCTATTTGTTTCCTCATAAGCTTTCCTATCACTTTCATTACACTTCAGCTCTTTCTCAAACTCACTGGACATAAGGGGGTTCTACACTGACTTTCTGTGACTATCTAACACCTGTTGCTTTGGATCATCACATTACCACCCAGATAGAGCTGTTGGCTTTGCTACTCAGTCCTTCCTTGGTAGTGTAATCTTGAGCTACTTGGGACTTCTTAGTGTGTGGCTCCTCTCTGTGGTTGGTTCTGTCTTTTCATGCCCAGATAGAAAACTCCAAGGGAACCTCAGAGCCTCAAGGCAACTCACAATCAGCCAACACTCTTTAATATGGTAAGGGCATTTTAATGTCATTTAAGGACAAACTCAAGACTTCTAGGGGAAACAAAAGCCCAGTGGGACCTGGGCACAAGTTCCTGGAAAGTGAAAAGCTAAAGCATTGAGAAGAAGAAACTTCTGGCCTCTCAAACTGAGCATGGAAACCATAACTAAGCAAGAGCATCCTGGAGCCTGCTGCTCCTGTCACAAACCCTGTGGCATAGTCACAACATGTTGGGGGTGGGTGGGGGGAGTTGGATGATTATCAGTACTTCTTTTGAATAAGCAAGTGTTCCTGGAAAAGCATCTGTTCCCAACAGCAGAGCTCAGCCCTGAGCCCCAGCAGTAGACCAAGTGCAACAAAGACAACCTCTGGATTGCCTCAACACCTCTATTTAATCTCAATTCCTGAGGTGAAAACAGCTCAATACCCATATTGACCCTGTTTGTCCCTAAACTTTGTTCTCCCCTTCCACACTTCTCAGGGCCACTGCATGGATCAAGAAAACAGCAGACCCTTGGAGACATTTGCATCTCCAAGTGTAATCAAATACAGCATGTTCACATTGTTATAGGGAACTCAGGTGTGAGAAGCAGAGAAGCCACATTTTGAGAGGTGGAATTGGGACTCTTTATTAGAAAGCAGGTGACTGCAGGTGGATTCTTGTCACAAAAACCTACAGCCCCTCAAATGCACTTAACACTGTCAGAAAACTGAGCCCTGAGAGCAGGAGAGGAAAGAAAGAGCAGAAAAATAATACCAACAAACTAGATTAATTCCAGTGGAGAGTTGAAGTGGGAGCCTGGTGACAGGAAGACTCACTGAAGGAGAGCAGCATTATGTCTGAAGGGCTGTCCTCATGACTTAAGCACCTCTTAGCAGGTCCCATTTCTTAAAGGTATATAATCTTTCACATCATCACACTGAGAGCTAAGCTTTCCACAGATGAACCCTTGGGGAGCAAACATCTCCAAACCATAGCACCACCCTGTAAGTCCCTTAAATGGAGGAACTGAAGCAAGTCTTCACTGGGCCCAGTCCTTGAAGGGTATACAGTACAAAATTATTATGAAAGCAGAGTTGTGGAGTGGCTACAAATACAGCCCAGGAGCCAAGTAAGATGGTATAAAGAGCTGGGTCATGTTGAATTTAGTATTATACTGCTTGCCTAACTGCAACAGCTCAGAATTTTCCTGGATGCCATATGAATTATCTGTTAAAACCAAACTATGTGAGAGTGGTTTAAAATGAGAGAACTTTAAAATAAGAGTAAGAATTAGTTATTAAGATAATAGGAGTTCCCAAAGGCAAAGGAAACTAATTAAAAATTTCTCCTGGATTCCCTTTTAGCCATACAAACAGAAAATTCTCTTCAAAATTTTGTAAAATGAATGATTTAGGGCTCATGACTCCTTTTAGAAGTTTCTCCCTACCCCCACATTCATAACATAAAATGTTAGGCTCAAAGTACAGACTTAAATACTTATTGATTAATGTGAGATTTCACTGGATAAGAGAATGTTTAGCCCCTGAGAAAAGAATATACTTTTCATAGTCTTTATGTCTCAATATTTTCCCATTGTTTGATAGAGGCACTAGCTACAAGCTTCCAACTTTTTATCCTTTAAACCAGTGAACGAAAGGAAATCCAGGCTCTTCAGTTTAGCTTCAGCATGATCAGTGAACTCCCTGGTGGCTTTCTGTAGTGGAAGCCGGGGTGGGCCCATTGGAATTCCAGAGACTAGAGTCATGATGGCTTTGGTCTGTGACACTCCAAAACCTAAACAGGAAAAACAAGTGTGAAAACTTTTCATTTCTCTGTAAACATCTCAAAGAATAATAGGTCATATGGCAATCCTACCAAGCCAAAAAGGGCATGGAAGATGTTTAATGGACAGAATGAAAATTTTTTGTTGAAAGGCTGTCTTTAGTTGAAATTGGATGGTATAAGGGGTAAAGTGAATCAAACATCCAAGTATTGGAAATAAAAATCATGAAAGCCAGGCTTATGCCTGTAATCCTAGCTACTCAGGTGGCTAAGATCTGAGGATTGCGGTTTTAAACTAGCTCAGGAAGGGATGTCTGTTAGACTCTTATCACCAATAAACTACTCAGAAAAAGCTAGAAATGGTGCTGTGGCTCAAGTGGTAGAGTGCTAGTCTTGATTAAGAGAAGCTCGGGGACAGCACCCAGGCCTAGAGTTCAAGCTTCAGGACCAGCGGGGGGGGGGGGGGGGGGGGGGGTGGGGGGAGAGGGAGAGGGAGAGGGAGAGGGAGAGGGAGAGAGGAGAGAGAGAGAGAGAGAGGCAAGCATGAAATAAGATCATAAGATCTAGTTTCTGGTGAGCAGTATACATGGGTAGAGCAGTAATTCTGGGAACAGTAATGCAGCCTACTCCATGGTATGAATTCTTACATCTTCTCTATGTATGGTATAGGTAAAGGTAAATAATTTTAGAATCCTGAAATCTATGCATCTTGAGCATTCATGGTTTTCCCTAATAGCAGTTTCCTTGGAATCATATACCTGTGGTCACCATGAGTCTACTGTACAAAGCACACGAGAGCTGGGAAATGCAGAGATGACAAGATTCATATCTAAGGAGATGCTAGAAAATTCTGAAAGAGACTTAACAGTGCCTTGGTTTGAATTCAGGACTTGTTAGGCTAGGACTTTTTCACTTGAGCCACACTTATCCAGCCCCTTTTTGCTTTAGTCAGTTTTTGAATAGGGTTTTATGTTTTTGCTTGGGGTTGGCTTGGACTAGTCTTCCTATTTTCACACGTGGAAATAGTGTCTGGGAAGGATTAGGAGAGCTAGATTAGAGTTCTGCTGGAATGAGAAGCAAAAACCATGATAGGTACTTTAGTAGTTCTCAGGATGATGCAGAAAGGCTCTTAATGGGAGTTGGGCATTCTTCCAAGAACACCCCTAAAACTTTTCCTGAACTTGACCCAGGTTCTGTTGGCTCAAAGACCAATCTGTTGTAGACATACAATGGATGGCAGGTATAATTTCTCATTTGTTATGGAATAGGACATTCTGGAGAAGTTTTTCTACTCAATTCACTGTATTTCCTCCCAAATTTCCTGTCACTGTATCCAAACTTCTTAAGTATCTTGAGAATACTTGTGTAATAAACTCTTTAAATGTCAAATACTCTTGGGAGAGCTGCTTAGTAAGATCTATATTCAGACCGTTTACATCAATGTAGTTAAAAGTACAGTTCAGCAGTAGAAGCAAGTCCAGGGAGGGAGTGAGGACACTAAGGAGAAAGAACAGGGAATGGGGCATGGCTATGGCAGGAGCAGCAAGTGGAGGCAAAGGACTGGCAAAGATCTTTTAATTAGGCCTACCATGTCATACAGTTGGCCCTTAGGGTTAGTATTAGAAATAGAACTCTGAGCTAGGCCTGGTGGCTCATGTGTGTAATCCTAGCTACTCAGGTAGCTGAGATCTGAGGATCACGGTTCAAAGCCAGCCTGAGCAGGAATGTTTGTGAGACTTGCATCTCCAATTAACCACTAGAAAACCATTAAGTGGAGCTACGGCTTAAGTGGCAGAGTGCTAGCCTTGTGCATAAAAGCTCAAGACAGTGCGCAAGCCCTGAGTTCAAGCCTGAGCAACCACACCTAACCCCTCCCCTGCCCCTACACACAAAAGATGTTCTTGTTGAACATTCAGAGAAAAGCTGGGATTCCATTTCCTTTATACCTGACCAGCAGCAAAGCAGGAATCTGATGTGGCACTTACCTAGTTTGATTACAAAGTTGATAAATCTTTGGATGCAAAACTAAAAAGGAATTAAGAAATGTATAGTCAATATTACTCAATTGAAAAAACAATTTATTTAATTTAACAGTCAAATTACAAGAACTGAAAAATTTTCAGTAAATGCCTTAGTTTTCTGAAGGTTTGTCAGAATGCGGTTTATTAGAAGTTTTATTAGAATGCCAAGGAAAGATGGTGGAAGCTGGGCGCTGGTGGCTCACATCTGTAATCCTAGCTACTCAGGAGTCTGAGATCCAAGGACTGTGATTTGAAGCCAGCGTGGGAAAGGAAAGCTCCTGAGACTTTTATCTCCACTGACCTACCAAAAGACCTGTGGTTCAAGTAGTAGAGCGCTAGCCTTTCAAACTGGGGTACACATACTCTGGGGTACTGTCCCAAGATATCAAAGGATAATTGGTCAAGACTAAAATTGATAAGAATAAGCTTCAATAACCCTAGTTTCTGAAAGGGCTGTTTCATTTTCTCGTGTGTGTGTGTGTGTGTGTGAACAGAGATCAGGACTTGAACTCAGTACTCAATGCTTTCATTCATTGGTCGGCCCTCTACCAAAGGGCTATGCCAATCCCATCTTTTTCTTTCCCTTCTCCTTCCCTTCACTTTCCTTGTGTGTGTGTGTGTGTGTGTGTGTGTGTGTGTGTGTGTGTGTGTTTTCCAAGCTTGAACAGGCTTAGCATTCTTCCTTTTAGCTGGTGTTCTATCACTGAACCATGCTTCCAGTCTGGCATTTTTCTGGCTAATAATTGGAGATAGAGAGTCTTGTGGACTTTTTTGCCTCCTTGGCCTTGAACTGTGATTCTTTGATCACAGCCTTTTGAGTAGCTAGGTGTGAGTCACCAGCATCTGGTTCCAAAGTGCTGTTTTTAAAAATTGCATAGGAATTTTGCATGTGTATCAGGAGCCAGTGGCTCAGGAGGCTGAGATCTAAGGATAAAGTTTTGAAATTAACCTTGGGCAGGAAAGTCCCTGAGACTCTTATTTCCAATTAGCCACCAGAAAGCTGGAAGTGGAGTCGTGGCTCCAAATGGTAGAGTGCTAGCCTTGAGAAAAAAGATCCAGGGATAGTGCCGAGGCCCTGAGTTCAAGCCCCGATATCTGCTCAAAAAATTTCATACAATGAGCTTTAGGTTGTCCTTTGGTATTTTTCCCTTCAAATGTTTTGAAATAATTAAATCAAAAATAAATACTTCCATTACTAGTAATTTGCGATATTTCTGGGGAGATAAAGGAGCTAGTCAGAATATTAGTATTGCCAGGGGCTGGTGGCTCACACCTGTAAATAATATGTGCTACTCAGGAGGCTGAGATATAAGGATCAAGGGTTGAGGCCATCCTGGGCAGGAAAGTCTGTGAGATTCTTATCTCCAATTAAACACTAGAAAAGCTGGAAATGGAGCTGTGGCTGGAAGTGGTAGCCTTTTGCAAAAGAGCTCAAAGCTTATGGACAGTGC
>NC_063171.1:19865919-19868097 GCF_023159225.1 Perognathus longimembris pacificus
AAAGAAAGGTGTGGGATGCAAGAAACGATGGGAATCTCTTTTGTGTATAATATTCTTAAGCTCAATGACACTAAATGTCTCAAAATACATAAGGCAAGTTATGACAGTATTATGAGGGCAAGAAGTATTAAGAAGGCACATCAAATTACAGATTTGAAATGGCCTCTGTTTCAGTTCTTTATTTCTCAGAGCTACAGGTTGGACCAGATACTTCTGTAATTTATTCTAACTTAAAAATCAAGTGTTGGGGCTGGGAATATGGCCTAGTGGCAAGAGTGCTTGCCTCATATACATGAAGCCCTGGGTTTGACTCCCCAGCACCACATATATAGAAAACAGCCAGAAGTGGCGCTGTGACTCAAGTGGCAGAGTGCTAGCCTCGAGCAAAAAGAATCCAGGGATAGTGCTCAGGCCCTGGGTCCAAGCCCCAGGACTGGCCAAAAAAAAAAAAAAAAAAAAATCAAGTGTTAACCTTGACTCATTAGTTTTACGAGCTTATGATACACTCTTTCCAGTTTGGAATGTGGGTTTTGGACTGTGACAGTCCAGGTTCAAATCCTTGCTCTGTCATAGATTACTTCTGTGGTCTTGAGTAATTTAATCTTTCAAAACATTATTTTCCACATCTGGGAAATAGGAAATATTAATTGTATTAGTCACAGTTTTTTGGCTCCAAACAACAGAAGCTGATCTTTTTTTCATAAATAGAAAGGAATTTCATTAACAAAACAAAACACTTGGGTGAACCACAGACCTGTTGAAGATACTAGAAACCTGAGGATAAGCCATGAGGAGCAATATCTAAAACCAAACCAAGTTATAGAGCAAATGAATTTTCTATGTCAGAAATACTCCATTGTGTTCCCTGAGAAATAGCCACCAGAGAGGACCCAGATACCTCTGCCCCTCCCTCACCAGCAAAGATACAAAACAACAACAACAATCACAACTCAAGATGCTTCAGTACCGACTTCTTTTTCTTTTTCTTTATTTTATTTTTTGCCAGTCCTGGGGCTTAGACTCAGGGCCTGAGCACTGTCCCTGGCTTCTTTTTGCTCAAAGCCAGCACTATACCATTTGAGCCACAGCACCACTTCTGGCCTTTTCTGTTTATGTGGTGCTGAGGAATCGAACCCAGGAATTCATGCATGCAAGATGAGCACTCTACCACTAAGCCAGATTCCCAGCCCCTTCTTTTTCTTTTTGTGGTCCAGCATGGGGCTTGAACTGTCGCTCAGCTTTACACTCAAGGCTAGCACTCTTCCACTTGGAGCCACAGTGCCACTTTCAGTTTTCTGGTGGTTAATTGGAGATAAGAGTCGCATGGTCTTTTTCCTGCCTGGGCTGGCTTCCAATGGGGTTCCTCAGATCTCAGACTCCTGGGTAGTTAGGATTACAGGTGTGAGCCGCCAGCACCTGGCAACTGCCAGGTTCTCTGTGGCAAGAATGTGCAGCTGACATAGAGTTATTTATTTATTTATCCACATACTGTTGTATCTCTATAATCTTATTTTTATGTGGGAGGCCAGTATTTTGATTTTTTTTTTTTCATAGCATTTGGCACAGAGATAGCTGGCTGGAAGGATCCTCATGCCTTAGGGGCCTTGTCGATGACTGGTGTGCTAGTAAGTAGGCTACTGCCCAGAATACAAAAGTGTGACATAGCAGTGACCATGGTGTGATTATTCCTGCCATGGGTAATGTTCAGCCAAAGCAGTATCACTGAACATGGACATGCTAGCTGGAGGCAGCCAGCTCCAGCATCCAATAGATCGATGTTTGCATCTTAAACATCTGGGCACACAACAAGTAAAAAATAGGCCAGAAGTCACATTCTGGTATCTATGTTTCAAACCTAGAGTGCTCCCCAAAGGCAGATTTATTTCCTTCTCTCCTTCCTTCCTTCCTTCCTTCCTTCCTTCTCCTTCCTTCCTTCCTTCCTTCCTTCCTTCCTTCCTTCCTTCCTTCCTTCCTCCCTCCCTCCCTTCTTCCCTCCCTCCCTCTCTTCCTCCCTCCCTCCCTCTCTTCCTCCCTCCCTGCCTCCTTCTTGTTGTTAGTTATATTATAGAAAGTACACTTTGGGGCTGGGAATATGGCTTAATGGTAGAGTGCTCGCCTTGCATGCATGAAGCCCTGGGTTTGATTCCCCACCACCATATATACAGAAAATCGCCGGAA
>NC_063171.1:19868597-19906663 GCF_023159225.1 Perognathus longimembris pacificus
CCAGGCCCTGAGTTCAAGCCCCAGGATTGGTACACACATACAAATAACTATTGGCCTAGTGGGGTGGTACATGCCAGTAATTCCAACTACTTAGGAGGCTGAGGCAGAAAGATCACAACTGCAAAGCCAGACTGGGCAAACTAGTGAGATCCTGTCTTAAAATGAGGTAAACAGGGCTGGGATGTTAGCTCAGTGGGAGAGGTACTTGGTCATCTAGCATGGGCTAGACCTTGGATTCCATCATACACAGTTAATATTGCTATTGATAAGGGGAGAGATGGAGTTACTCCTCTAATTAATGGATATTAAGTCCACTTGAAAATCAAGAGTTCTCACAAATGCATCAGTGGTACTTACTAGACAATGTTGAAAATGAACTATAAAACTTGTGTGGGTGGGGATGAGAGAGAAAAATTGGGAGAGAGTGAGGGAAGGGGTGACATTATCCAAAAAGAAATGTACTCTTTACCTGAGTTATATAACTGTACATTACCTCTATAATAACAATAAAAAGATAAAAAAGAATATTAAGCCAGGTGCCAGTAGTTTACACCTATAATCCTAACTACTCAGGAGGCAAGATCTGAGAATCATGGTTTGAAGCCACCCGGGACTTCCTCCGTGAGACTTTTTTTTCTTTTTTCCCGCCAGTCTTGGGGCTTGAACTCAGGGTACTGTTCCTGAGCTTCTTTTGCTCAAGAATAGCACTCTACCACTTGAGCCACAGTGCCAGTTCTGACTTTTTCTGTATATGTGGTACTGAAGAATTGAACCCAGGGCTTCATGCATGCTAGGCAAGCACTCTACCACTAGGCCACATAACCAGCTACCTGTGAAACTCTTATCACCAACAAACTACTCAGAAAAGGTCAGAAGTGGCACTGTGACTCAAGTGGTAGAGCCCTAGCCTTGAGTATAAAGAGGCTCAGGGACAGTGCCCAGGCCCTGAGTTCAAGCTCTAGGATTGGAAAAAAAAAATCCCAAAAAACAAAACCAGAGTTCTCAATTATTTGCTTTCAAACATTGCTCCTTGGGTTGAATGCTGAAAATCAAAGATCAAACATTCTATGATTTTTAGCATATTACTAAAAAAAATGTTCAAAGAATTGAATGACACTGCTGTAAGCAGACTTTTTACATTGTGACTTAGTTTACATATGAATAAAGTTTCAGAGAACTTATTTAATAACAAAAATCATAGAGTATTAATGCCAAACCTTAATAAATCCTGGCTTTAATATTTACGAGCCAATTAACTTTCCTGGACATCCTACATGCTAAGTGACATGCTATGAGTTGCTTCTCATCTTTTCCAGGAGATGGTGCTGTTGACCAGAGCTGCTTGGACAGTGGGAAAAAAAGAAAAACAGAGCAGCCAGGATTGTAAATCTAATAGGCCAATTCTTAGACCATCTGGGTATCCAGTCCTTGGCCCAGGGACAGGCATCTGGCTAGCAGAGCCCACTGATAGGATAAGAGGGGTATGGAAGAGAGCTCTTCCTAGTGCAAACTGACTGTGGGCTGCTGGTGTCCTGCACAACTTACTCCAGTGCTTTGGGGATGAGGGCATCCTGTTGCTCTATGATGCCTACTACTGTGACCACATTGTCCTGTGCTGGCCTTTGTGACCTAGTTTACTGTGGAACCCACCTCTGGCCTGTCCCTTCTCTTCTATGAATATTCCACCCTTGTGACTTCAAGGATTTACTTTGCTACTCTCTTGTGTGACTTCCCAGATGGTGTAGTCCTGCTGATTGGGAGCCTGGCTGTACCCCCACCCCCCTATTGTGAGACCTAAGCCTACATCATTTATTGTGGGCCCAATGCAATGGATATGCCCATGGATTTTGCTCAGCCAAAATAGAAAATGGAAGGAAAGCAATAATAACTTTAACTCCTCTTTGCTGGGGCTCCTATTGCTGAACCCAATTTTGTTTTCTGCCACTTGAATCCAGGAGGCACAGGGACCTCTATAAATGGGGGAATCTCCTTTTTCCCTGACGTATCTTAGGATCCCCCAAAAAGGAGAGGCAGGAAGGCTAGACAAATTTTTATTTATAGACTGGCAAGGACTGAAGAACCTGGGTTACTACCCAACTCTGCTTGGTGAGGGCCTGAACTCAGATGATGCTCGGGTGTACAAAGGCATTGAGGGTCCAAAGCCTCTCCTCCACAGCTGGGACCAATGGCTCCATTAATGCTACCCCTCAGCACAGAGCCTCTGTTGTGCAATAGCAAAGATGTCGAGGCTTGTATTCCCCTGACCCCTATTCATAAGTGTCAAGTCAATAAACCATTGACCCCATGAACAAACTGGTGTAAAAAAATGAATCCTATAGAACCAAAAGACTCATCTCTAATTTGCCAGCAAAACATCAGAAGTAGAGCTCAAGTGGGTAGCATGACACTAAAGCTGAGTGAAAGCATTAAGGGCTCTGAGTTCAAGTCCCAGCACCAAGGGCAAAAAAATTATTCATTTAGGTGAAAATGCATATTCTTGTGAATATTAATTATAAAGCAATATATTGTTTAGTAACCAGTTTGGTCTAAGAAATCCATGTATAAATATTTTCTGTTAATTGAATAAAATAGCTACTTTGAAAAAAAATGAGTCCTAGCTCTCAAAGCAAATTTTTTTTAATGTGCTAGGTCTTACATTTGCTAGGCAAGTGCTCTACTTCTTGAGCCATACTCCAGCTCTTTCGTTGTTTTAGTCTTACTCTTACTCTTTTCCTTGAGGCCAGCCTGAGATTTCAATACTTTTATCTCTATCTCCCATATCTAGGATTATAGGTAGGTAGTGAAGATCCTTTCATTCCTGTGGTGGGCCCTGTCTTTTTTTAAAAACCCATAGGGGATACAGACAATGAGGACAGGTCCCATTCTAAAGAAGAAAAAGTAAAAAACACAAGGAAAGGTCAACTAGAAGCAGATGTAATGAAGGCAGATGTGGAAGGAATGCTGATAAATGAGGGGAGAAAAGATCCTCAAGGTGGGAAGGAAAAGGGCTGGATTTATGTGAAGAGAAGACAAGATTTACCTGATAGTTCAGTGCTGAAGAGAAGTCCTTCCTTTCAAAAGCCTCCAGCATCTGGTTTGTCTTTTTTCCCAGGTAGTTATAGGTACTACAAGACAACAGTAAATATTACAGGTTCAACAACTCATTGGGAAAGGTCCAGCTCTTCACAACTTCCTGCTATCTTAAAGGCAAACAACACACCCAGGACTCCTGCAACAGAACTAACACCTATAGAGATCAGGCTGCCTTCAGTTCTGAGTTCTCAGCAATGTCACCAGAGAAGGTATACCAAAGGCCAGAAAGAGAAGGAAGAACACCCAAAAAAAGACACAAGAAGAAAAAAAGTAAAAGGTGGAAGTGCACTTAGTAGGGAAGAATTGAGGCCAATGCTTGCTAAAATAAAGCCCCATGCTAGAGAAGAATTACCAAACAAAAGTAGCATTGCAGGTAAGAAAGACCTAAAACCCCTGTGCTGAGAAACTAGGGGCAAGAAGCTCTCTATGTGCAAGGCAAATATCCCAGCAAATTACCCAGATTCCTTAGCAACTCTGATATCACTGAGCCACAGACTTCTAGATGATTAATAATAAATAATTAGTAATAATTCAAGGAATACTTATTAAATGCCTCTAGTAGCTCTCAGCGGTCTCAGTATACTTTTCTGTTTTGCTGTCTTACTGATTGCCACACACATTTTATAACACTCAATGCTATCCTCTATCAACACTTCAGTAAAAATGGAGGAAAACAGTTATTTGAATCAATAAAATGTTCTTGTGGAGTAATAAAAATCTCTAATCATATCAATAGACATAAACACACTAATCATTGAATACTTAGAACATCCAGCAAGAGAGAAGGTTAAGAAATTCAGAATAAGAATGTTTCCCTGATTTCTTTCTTTTTATGGTGCTGGGGCTGGAACTCAGAGTCTTGAACATATTTGGGTAAGTACTCCATCAGGGAGCTACCCCCTCCTTGTGCTCAAGGCCACTGCTCTACCACTTGAGGCACAGAGCCACTTCTGGCTTTTTCTGAGTAGTTTATTGGAGATAAGAGTCTCATGGACTTTCTTGCCTGGGCTTGCTTTGAATTACTGGCTTCAAACTGCAATCCTCAGATCTCAGCCTCCTGAGTAGCTAGGATTACAGGTGTGAGCTGGCTTCTCCCTAAGCTTTATCACTCACAATTGCTGTCTAGTTTCAGCTTTTTGCTGGCCAATTGCAAATAAGTCTTGTACTTGTCTACCTGGGCTAGCTTTGAATTGCAGTTCTCAGATCTCAGCCTCCTGAGTAGCTAGGATTAAAGGCACAAGCCATTGGTGCTTGGCTCCATTTTCTGGTATTTTTTAATGTACTGTCTTTTACATAGCTAGTTTGCATGGATTTCTGTTACTGTAGCCAAATTTCTGACAAAACCTGCATGGATCCATCCTTGAAACATGGATCACTGGGCTCTACAGATCTAAGAGCAGGTCGTGCAGGTAGTGCATGTCTCAACCTATGTGCTTATCTGTCTCACCTACGCCTACATTGGATACTTCTACACAATGACTGAGATTATAGTTCATTGCTAAATCCTACTTAAAATTTTTTTTTCACTGAAAGGCTGTATGACTAACAGGTCACTTCTAGTAGAAAGGATCTACACATAATACATATACAGGGTACTTGTATGGGATATTTCAGTTTCTATTCCTCGGGAAAGAGGAGTCATGCTTACCTGCCCACAGCTCCAGTTGCTCCCATTATCAGACCACTCAACAGTTGCTAATGTGAAACAGACAAAAAAAATTCACTCATGATGAAGACAAAGAGATGCCCTCATATCAAAAGCTCCATGAATTGCTTTGGGGGAAACTGACCTGCTGAACAATGCTAAGGGGCTACTTACCTCATCCACGCCAAAGAGCAAAGCAAACTCTCGCTGGTGATTCTGATCAACACACTGCCCGAAGTCTAAGAGATCAGTGTCACTGAATTTTAGCCCTTGGAAGGTGGGGATCTTATCCTGAATCCCATCCAACAACTCCTCAGCACGAACTGTTCAAAACAGGATGCTTCATTAATCTATACAGCAGCAGTAAACATCGGATAATAGTTCATGCACCATGGAATCAGCTCTGAGCTGCTATGGCTGCTGTATGTCAAAATTGACTGTCAATGGAATAATCTCTTGCCATTTAGAAATAGCTCCTGAGTACTTGTCAAAGGATAAATTTAAACATGCCATTCCTTGAGGAATAGAAATGCTGGATGGTTTTTGTGATAATAGATATACATTTAGTCTCCATTCCCAATTCCAGAAACAGGAGTATCTCTAGGGGCGCCAAGAGAGTCTTTTGTTGATATTTGATATTGATTTTGGTTCCTGTCTCTGAATCCTAGGATTATAGGAATTTCCAGAGTTATAGGGGCACCTGACATAGTTTCTATTGCCCTTGGCATTATTGTGGGTGACAGGAATTTCTTGTGTTTAAATGAGATGACTTCTGGGGTAGCTTCCTGGATATTCTCTGGATGAGAGCTGGTGGCACAGGGACTGGAGCGTTAGGATTTTCAGTCCCATCCCTCAACCTCCATTAAACTGGTCACCAATGTAATCATGCCCAGGCCTATACAATACAGTCTTTGTAAAGTCCTTAAGGGGGTAGGCACTGGTGACTCGCACCTGTAATCCTAGCTACTCAGGAGGCTGAGATTTGAGGATCCTGGTTTAAAGCCAGGCAGGCAGACAAGTCCATAGGACTCTTTTTTTTTTTTTTTTTTTTGCCAGTCCTGGGCCTTGGACTCAGGGCCTGAGCACTGTCCCTGGCTTCCTTTTGCTCAAGGCAAGCACTCTGCCACTTCTGGCCGTTTTCCATATATGTGGTACTGGGGAATTGAACCCAGGGCTTCATGTATAGGAGGCAAGCTCTCTTGCCACTAGGCCATATTCCCAGCCCTCCATGGGACTCTTATCTCCAGTTAATCTCCAGAAAACTGGAAGTAGAGCTGTGGCTCACACTGGTAGAGTACTCACTAGTCTTGAACGATAGAGCCCAGGAACAGTGCTCTAGCTCTGAATTAAAGCCACACGACCTACCAAACAAAACAAAAGGAAATGAAACAAAAGAACTCCCTTAAAATCTGGTGGCTCACATATGTAATCCTAGGTATTCAGGAAGCTGAGATCTGAGGATTGTGGGTTAAAGCCAACCCAGGCATGAAAGTCTATAAAATTCTTATCTCTGGGGCTAGGAATATGGCCTAGTGGCAAGAGTGCTTGACTCATATATATGAAGCCCTGGGGTTGGATTCCTCAGCACCACATATATAGAAAATGGCCAGAAGTGGCACTGTGGCTCAAGTGGCAGAGTGTTAGCCTTGAGCAAAAAGAAGCCAGGGATAGTGCTCAGGCCCTGAGTTCAAGGCCCAGGACTGGCAAAAAAGAAAAAAAAAGAAAAAAGATTCTTATCTCCAATTAAGGACACGTGTGTGTACACACATACACACACACACACGCATGCACACACATGGCTAGAAATGGAACTGTGGCTCAAGTGGTAGAGTGCTAGCTTTGAGCAAGAAATCTCAGGGACAGTGCCCAGGTCCTGAGCTCAAGTCCCATGACTGGCACAATAAGTAGATAAATAAACAGATACAAATATAAAACTCCTAAAGGATAGGGTTCAGCCATTTCTGGTTGCTGAACACATGGTACACCCAGAGAGAACATGGAAACTCCACATCCCTTCCCATCTACCTTACCTAGGTATCTCTTCATCGGTGTACTTGGTAGTAAAATGGAGTAGTAGATAAGGTGCTTCCTAGAGTTTGATGAGCTGCTCTAGCGAATTAATTAAACCCGAGGAAGGGACTGTGAGATCCTCAACTTGCCATTGTTCAGAGCACTGGGCACAAACTGGGACTTGAGACCGGCAGTTGAAGTGGAACAGTCTCAAGGGACTGAATCCTTCACCTGTGGGGTCTGGTGTCATTCGGTAGATGGTGTCACAATGGCACTGCATTACCGTACACTCAGTTTCCAATACATAATTGGTTGCTGGCAGACAGAAATCCCCTCCCCCTGGCAATCCAACAATTTGACTTTGGTGACCAGAGGTGATGTCTTTTATGAAACATGTGAAAGTAGGAATATTTATAACGCAATCTTGGGCTGGGGATGTAGCTTAGGGCCAGAGTACTTGCCTAGTATACCTAAGGCTTTGGGTTTGATCTCCAGCATCACCAATAAATGAATAAATAAAGGAAGAAACAAACAAGCAAGCTCATTGAATTGTAAATATCTCCCTACTGTAGGAGTACACCAATAATAAAAGAAAAACTAGAAGGGAGTCAGAAGAGATCAAAGGAACTTCCAATGTGAGAGGCATTGAGAATTCCAGCTGCAAGGTAAGATACAGCCTCACCTCTGGAGGGTGGTTTACAGTCCCATAGGAAAGGTGGGGACACCAGGTGTTTGCTAGAAGAGCCTAGAGCTCAGCTGTTCTGTCATGGTGTGTATTTGTGAGATAATGTGAAATGGGGTGGGGATTTCTTAGGGAAACAGGCTAAGAGAGTTGGAAAGAAATACTAGAAGAAGCAACACTTACTCTTTACCCCTGTCAAGGCAGGAATATGATAGTAATAAAATGGCAATTCGGGGGCCCTGACAGCCACCTCCTTTAGGAAATTAACCAGGACATCTGAAAGAACAGAAGGAAAAGTCATGGTGTGAACAAGTATATAACACAGTGGCTTTCCCTAAAGAAACAAACCATCCAATAAAGTGTAAGCACTTACTGAAGTGATGAATATAATCTGTTGTTATGCTAGCTTTCAACAACAAAGTATTGCTACTACTGTTCTGTAGTGTTCAATGTAAAACTTTTCTCAAGCTGGCCTCTGCTGTGAAGTTATGTAGTTGTATTTACCCAACTTGCTTTGACCTTGTTTTGTTCTGTATTGATCATGCCTGTAAACGCCCCCTGGAGAGTTTCATCCTGTTTTGTTACCTGAAGGTTAGATGATTTCCAGTTAAGGTCAAGATGCCCTGACCTGTTTGTTGTGACTGACGCTTCTCAGAAGGAGCCACTATAGTTAAGCTAAAGGGAAAATTCCTGTAGTTTTTGGGTTTATAAGCAGCCTTCTGAGAGCGCACGGGACTGCATCTTGAATAAAATCTTAATTTTTAAAAAATCTAATTTGAGTGTCTCACTGCCTGTTGATCTGTGGATCCCACAGCATTACCATCCCTCATATTGCTACTGCAATGTCTTTGAAAGTTATTTCATTTGAAGAGGAGGTTTTCTTTCTATAGATATCTAAATAAGGTGGGTATTTTCCTACCCCAGCAGACTTCAAAAATTGTGGGTGGGGTTATATGTCAGTGTTGAGTGCACGTTTAGTCTGCTCAAGGTCCTCAGTTTGATCCCAACAACAACACACACACAGGTACACCCATGCATTAAAAGGCAATGTGTGAAGATACAATCAAAACACCTTGTTTTGAGAGGGATGGAGAGGGGCAGCACATGTCAGAGAATCTCAAGCCAAGTTTGTTTTTTTCAGAAGAGTGCACTATGGTTTACTGAAGAAGTACAATTAGCTACCACATCTGAGTTTCCACTGCAGCATCTCTGTTGCAGCATCTCTGCAGAGGACACACACATCCAGCAGAAAGAGCGGGAGAGTTAGAATCACTTCCTCTCAATACTGAGACCATGTAGTTGATCTCTGATACATACTTCAGACAAATAGATCTTTGTTTCCATTTGAATATTTTTTTTGGGGGGTGTCAGTTGTGGGGCTTGAGTTCAGGGCCTGGGCGCTATCCCTGAGCTCTTCAGCTCAAGGTTAGTGCTCTACCACTTTGAGACATAGTGCAACTTTCAGTTTTCTTGTGGTTAATTAGAGATAAGAGTGTTTTTTTTGGGGGGGGCTGGGGATATGGCCTAGTGGCAAGAGCGCTTGCCTCATATACATGAGGCCCTGGGTTCGATTCCCCAGCACCACGTATATAGAAAATGGCCAGAAGTGGCGCTGTGGCTCAAGTGGCAGAGTGCTAGCCTTGAGCAAAAGGAAGCCAGGGACAGTGCTCAGGCCCTGAGTCCAAGGCCCAGGACTGGCCAAAAAAAAAAAACAACAGTGTCATGGACTGGATTCCTGCCTGGGCTGGCTTTGGACTTCCACCCTCAGATCTCAGCCTCCTGATTATCTAGGATTACAGGCATGAGCCACCAGCACCTGGCTGAAGATCTTTTTTCCCCCATTGAATTCTCTAATCTTATTTTTGAGTCTTAATCTTTTTTTTTTTTTTTGGCAGTCCTGGTGCTTGGACTCAGGGCCTGAGCACTGTCCCTGACTTCTTTTTGCTTCCAGCTAGCACTCTACCTCTTGAGCCACAGTGCCACTTCTGGCTTTTTCTGTTTATGTGGTGCTGAGGAATCAAACCCAGGGCTTTGTGCATGCCAGGCAAGCACTCTACCACTAAACCACATTCCCAGCTCCTGGCTGTAGATCTTTGTAAATAAAGTTTTAGCAGGCTGGTGCCAGAGACTCATGCCTGTAATCCTACTTATTCAGAAGGCTGAGATCTGAAGACTGCAGTTTGAAGCCAGCCTGGGCAGGAAAGTTTGTGAGACTCATCTCCAATAAACTACTCAGAAAAGGCTGGAAGTGGTCCTGTGGCTCATGTGATAGAGTGCTAGCATTGAACAGAAGAAGCTCAGAAACAGTGCCCAAACCCTGAGTTCAAGCGCCAGGACCAGAAAAAAGAAAAACATTTTAGCAGAGTTGGAGGCGTAGCTCAGTTGGTAGAGCACTAGCCAATGTGTAAAAACATCAGGTATGGAGTTTGAGTCCTAGTCTTGACCAGAAAATAAATTTAAAAAGTTTTAGAAAAACTGTTCGGGCTTGGGATATAGCCTAGTGGCAAGAGTGCCTGCCTCGGATACACGAGGCCCTAGGTTCGATTCCCCAGCACCACATATACAGAAAACGGCCAGAAGCGGCGCTGTGGCTCAAGTGGCAGAGTGCTAGCCTTGAGCGGGAAGAAGCCAGGGACAGTGCTCAGGCCCTGAGTCCAAGGCCCAGGACTGGCCAAAAAAAAAAAAAAGAAAAACTGTTCATGTAAATATCTGTAAAACCACATGAAAAATATTAAAGTCTTCATTCTAAATGTCCAAATTAGCAATATTCCAGTTACCTACATTAGCTATTTTCTATCAACAGTAGTAAATATGATAATTTCAAGCAATTTTACATTTGGCTATGGCTTTAATTATGTATACAGATAGAAAATATTGCTTGGGTTTTGGAAGAAAATGGCTATTTCAGTAAAATTTGCCAGCCTGGGTAGAAAAATCCAAGAAACTTTTATTTCCAGTTAATCAGCAAAAAGCTACAAGTAGAGGTTTGGCTCAAGTGATAGAGTGCTATAGTACCTTGAGCAAAAAAGCTACGGGAGAATGCCTAGCTCCAGAGTTCAAGCCAGTACTGGCATGAAAGAAAAAAAAAAAAAAAGAGGAGGACATGTAACTTCAAAATGATTGTCAAATATACTTCTCTTCTTTAAGAAAAATAGTTCCATACTTTGCCATGTGGCTTAGACACCCTATGTAACTGATTAGATCAGGAGTCTACACCTGACCCAAATACAGGCACTTGGCAATCCGGATTGAAGAGATGACCCAGTTAGATTACTGGGCAAAAAGAATCCAAGTGCTAATTTAATGCAATCTCTGTTATAGATCTAGGAGAAGCAAATATTCCAGAGACCCACTGTACCTTAAACCTTCATACCTCTAATCTATAAGACTCTGCCTTTATGAATTAAACATCAATATTTTCTTTTAACATCAATATTTTCAATGGAGGCAAGAAGTAGACAGTGTGAGGCCCTGTGTACTTGGACCCATCTCCTTACCTTTGCTCCATGGCTTGAGAAAGAAAGGTGCAATGACAGCAATGCCATCAGCTCCTATTTCTGCAGCATGTTGGGCCTTTAGAAGAAGAAAAACAATACTACATTCCCCATTTATTATAGTCACCTACAACCTAGATATTAGAGCTCATGTGTGCCAACTAACACATCACTAGAAAGTGAAACAATTGGCCCTAGTAGAAGTGTACCTAATTACTTAGGAACTTCTTTGGAAGTTCTAGCAGGCAAACACAGCTAATTATATACCTTTAACTGTAGAACAGTCCTCCTCTGTCAGGGATGATCATCTCTGAGCACACAGCTTTGAGAGGGATGCACGTGGAGTATTGAGGGAGGAAGTGAATACCTGCCTAGCTATCCAGATCAACAGAATCAACACTGGTGACCAACAGAATGACAAATCTCTCACTTGTGTCACTCTTGAATACTAAGTGTTGTACTTAATCTTTTATCTATTGATTGAGTCAATGTGTGGCCAGGCTGGCTTCTCATATGTCACCTTATTTCAGCTTTCTGAGTGTTGGGATTATAGGCATATTGTAATGTGGAAAAAGAGTCACAGCCATCCCTTGCCTGGCTAGGTGCTAGGGGCTGTTGTTTTCACAGACATCCTGGATCCTAGCCAGGACTTGGGGGGCTGTTCACCCAGCTCCAAGGCCAAGAGGAGACAAGCCATCCTTTGAATTGCAGATGCAAGGCTCAATGGGTAGAGTCAGGAGAGCCCAGCTTTGGGGAATATGTAGATGTTGTTGTTTAGCCCCTGGAGAGCTCTACTCTGCAGGGCTGCGTTTATGTAGAATGCTTTGCTGACAAATTGTGCTGTGATAAACATAGTTGTGCTGGTGGCTTTAGTGTGGTCTTGCTTGTAATCTTTTGGGAAGATGCCCAAAAGTGGGGCTGCTGGGTTGTTGGGGAGCTCTATGTTTAGCCTTCTGAGGAACCTCCATTCCACTTTCCAGAGTGGTTGAACAAGTTTACATTCCCACCAACAATGTAGTAGGGTTTCCTTTTGGCCACATCCCTTCCAGCATTTGTTATTATGTTTTCCTTATAATAGACATTTTTTACTGGGGTGAGGTGGAATCTCAGTGTTGTTTTGATTTGCATTTCTTTTATGGCTAGTGATGTAGAGCACTTCTTCATGTGTTTCTTGGCAATTCTCATTTCCTTTTCAGAGAAGTCTCTTTTTAGGTCTTTAGCCCATTTGTTGAGGGGGCAGTTGTTTCTTTGAGGATTTGTTTTAGAGGAATCTAATTTTCTGAGTTCTACGTATATTTTAGATATGAGGCCTTTGTTTGTTGTATGGCCAGTAAAGATCTTCTCCCAATCTATGGGCTTTCTGTTTATCTTGCAAGCTATGTCCTTTCCTGTGCAGACACTCTGCAGTTTGTCATTGCTAAAATATGGAACCAACCCAGATGCCCCTCAGTAGATGAGTGGATCAGGAAAATATGGTACATATACACCATGGAATTCTATGCCTCTATCAGAAAGAATGACATTGCCCCATTCATAAGGAAATGGAAGGACTTGGAAAAAAATCATACTAAGTGAGGTGAGCCAGACTCAAAGAAACATGGACTCTATGGTTTCCCTCATAGGGAATAATTAGTATATGTTTAGGTTAGTCATAGCAGAAGATCACAATAGCCCAATAGCTATGCCCATATGAACACATAAGATGATGCTAAGTGAAATGAACTCCATGTTATGGAAACAAGTGGTATATTATTGTTGTAATTATTTTCAACATGCCAAGTGAAATATACCCTTTTTTTCCTCTCATATTCCCTTCCCATGGTTTTACCCCTGCTATCACTATATCTGATGTTAGTACCCTGGATACTGTATATACATGTATTAGAACTAGGGAAGGTAAAGGGAATACCAAAATTGAGAGGCAAAGGATAAAAAGACAAATCATTCCAAAAGCAATACTTACAAAACCATTTGGTGTAAACAACTGTACAACTCATGGTGGGGAGGGGGAAGCGGGAAAGGGGAAGGGGGAGGCGGGGGAAAAATTAGGCAGGAGGTAACAAGTTAGATAAGAAATGTACTCACTGCCTTACATATGAAACCGTAACCCCTATGTACTTCACGTTGACAGTAAACAACAACAAAAAGAATGCTTTGCTGAGGCATGGTCTCCACTCAAGATGTGACCACTAGCAACAGGAAGCAAGCCAACACACTTCCATGTCTTTTTTTTTTTTCCCATTCCCTCCTTCCTTCCTTCCTTCCCTCCCTCCTTCTCTCCCTCCCTCCCTCCCTCCCTTCCTTCTTTCTTGCCAGTCCTGGGGCTTGAACTCAGGGCCTGAACACTTTCCATGGCTTCTTTTTGCTTAAGGCTAGCACTTTACCCACTTGAGCCACAGCACCATTTCTGGCTTTTTCTGTTTATGTGGTGCTGAGGAATGGAACCCAGAGTTTCATACAAGCTAGGCAAACACTCTACCACTAAGCCACATTCCTACCCCAGCAATGACTTCTTTCCAAGCCTTTCCCTTACTTCCAATCCCTTTTTGTCCAGCAGAGAGCTTTGCCTTCTACCTCAGAGAGAAAACGGAAGTTGGCTCAAACTCTGCTTTTTATCTATAAACTCATCTGCATCTCGAAGGAAGGTCTCCTGTCCCACTGTGGTCACCATCTTGGGCTTTCTATGGCTCAGTGTCTACTTATCAATGGTGATTTCCTGAGGTCCCACACTCCCTCTAGTCAGCATCCACCACATACCAAATATAGCAAGGACAATACTAATTTCATTAGAAAAATGGAGGTTCCCCAGAGTCGTGGCTCTCAGATAGGTCTACATACCAGTTCTTGTGATTCCTTCAAGCTCAGTGCTCCCACATGAATCACCACTTGGTCCAACCTGTAAAAGAGAAGCATTGTGAGTTGTATGAAGTTTAGAGGACACTGGAAGGCAGCACTAACCTGGTCTGTCCTTTTTTAAGGACTTAACTCATGCCTTATTCATCTAAAGATTATTAAGTTCTACTGTGATCAATCAAACATGAATCAAATTAAAGAGCATATGATGATATATTGCCAAATGAAAATCTTTAATGTACAAATAACACAAAAATCAAGATATTGTACTGTAAGTACAAACACTAAAAAGATACAGTGCTATTATGCATAGACATATCTGTCTTGAAAGCTGACCAATATTAAAATTATTATTAATAATTATTTTAAATTGTCCCTTTCTTCTCACATTATGAAACTTCATTTTCTACTGCTGTTGACTGTGACTATCTGATGAGAAATGGTTGGGGAATTATAAACTTTCTGTATACTGGCAGTGCATTTAGTGCCATGGATCTAGTGGTTATATGGAAAGAGAATTTTTATACATGGAGAATTCTATCAGGATAGGATAGAATCTGCTATCCAAATTTATACACACTTTGCTCAGAAAGCTTAGAGATAGAACTTTTTTCTTATCAAGAGCTTCATTGTCAAAGGAAAGATATAAGCTAGAAATGTGGTGAAAGGACGTTAGCAGGCTTAATTAGGCAGGTGTAAGGAACATGCCATCAGCTTCCAGGAGGTAGTCCTTCCAGGAGGTACATATACTCCAGAGTTTGGTCTAACAAGAGCATAGTGGTTTCTTCTATCCTCTTGATGGTAATAATAGGTTTAGGGTTTCTGCTCCATGGTTAATCATAACAAACTGAGGTAGAAAGAGTAGGTTAAGAGAAGCTTAGCGGGGCACAGTGGCTCAAGCCTATAATCCTAGCTATTTGGGAATCAGAGACAGTGGTAGGATCATGGTTCAAGGCCAGTTTGGGAAAAAGAAGTTCTCAAGACTCCATCTCAACCAATGGTTGGGTGGGGTGGCATGCATCTAATATATTCTCAGTGACACAGGGAAGCACAAGGGATGAAGCCCAAGCCAGCATGTGCAGAAAGGAAGATCCTAACTCAAAAATAACCAGTACACTATAAAGGGCTGGTTGGAGGCATAGCTCAAGTAGTACAGCATCAAGCAAGAGGTCCTGATTTCAACCCCAGTACTGTCAGAGAGAGAGAGAGAGAGAGAGAGAGAGAGAGAGAGAGAGAGAGAGAGAGAGAGAGAGAGAGAGAGAGAGACTTAAGTCTATTACCTCACTCTGCCCCAGGATTGGCTGAAAAAGGAATTTTATCTAAAGATACCTTAGTTAGAATCATCCAAGAGCTATATAGTGACATCCAGGAATAATTCTGAGCTAAGAGGATGTAAAAGCAACAATAAGAGAAGGAGAATGGGTAAACACATGCTCACACCAGACATTACTGTTATTTAGCATTAAGAATAGAGCCCTCCAGAGTTATAATAGGGGAAATAGTAAAGATAGGAATCCTGAGAAAATAAGAAGAAAATTTCCAGGGAATAAGATTTAAGGTTCAACCAAGCAATAGAAAAAACAACAATGAGTTAATCAACCCCTGTGTTCTTATTTTGATCAAGCATTGTTTTAGGTCTGTAACTTACGGTGTCATGATCTGGGACAAGTCATATGAGAAATGAATTGGGTGTGAAAAATTCGTTTCTATTCAACAGGATTTGGTCAAAAGGGATATATGCTGAGACTGCAGTGTGGATGTTTGGGAGTCTCCATGTGACCCTAGAGGAGCAGTCATGATTAAATAGACTAGTCTTCTCAGGGAAGGATTAACAAGCTCAGAAATGACCCAATCATCCTAGTGATCTGCTGAGGGGCTCTGAGTGACACATGCAGTCCTCATGAGGCAGGGGTCCATTTCAGTTCTTACTGAACCCTCCCATGATGTGTGTGTGTGCGTGTGCCAGAGTCTGAACTCAGGGCTTGGATTCTCACTCAGCTTTTTCACTCATGCCTAATGCTCTACCATTTGAACCACACCCCACTCCTGGCATTTTGCTGATTAACTGCAGATAAGATATCCACAGTGTGGCATATTCTGCCACAGTGACAGGACTCATCCTTGCCTTTCCTTCTGTCCTTCGAGAACATTCTGTCCCTGCCTACTTCTCTATTCTCTACTTCTGTTGCTTTTCCTCATGTTTATTCTTAGCATCCTCTTTTCACACACTGCCCCAGGTTATTAAGCCTTTTGGACCCAACACTTGATCAAAAATTAACTGAAAGGGGTTGGGGATATGGCTTAGTGGCAAGAGTGCTTGCCTCGTATACATGAGGCCCTGGGTTCAATTCCCCAGCACCACATATACAGGAAATGGCCAGAAGTGGCGCTGTGGCTCAAGTGGCAGAGTGCAAGCCTTGAGCAAAAAGAAGCCAGGGACAGTGCTCAGGCCCTGAGTCCAAGCCCCAGGATTGCCCCCCCCACCCAAAAAAAAAATTAACTGAAAGCTGACCGATCACCTGGAAATGCTTTAGGACAGACTTGGCACATGATTTCAGTATTCAAGGTGCTCAGAAGCCACTTAAAGATCCTCAAGGAGGTCTGGGTTTCACCTTGATAGCCTCTGTTCCAGGCCAACTGGGGATTTACCTCAGATCTTTGGCTTCCACCTACCATTGCTTTCTCTATGTTTATATTTATCAGAACATTTGTCACCATCTGATTCTCCATTCCTCACACAACAGCCTGAGGGCAGAGACCTTGCTTTTTATCTCAGGGACCTAGCACAGTACCAGGTAACCTTGAAGAAATGGGTTCTATATATGGATAAGAGGGTTTCCAGGTTCCAGATGGCAGCAGGGGTGTCTGGCAATTGGGCTGCCCTTTCAAACAGAAAGAAAGGGTAGTCCCCTTCCAAGTGCCAGGAGCCTCAGGCCCTTGGCTTATCTTCCCAGTCTTGATGACACAGTGTCATTCATCTCTGCAGAGCTACTCACTTGTTCCTTCCTTGTGTCACCCACTCCTCAGCAATCAGGCGACGCTCAGACATGCTGAGGGACAGGCCTTCTCCTGTTGTGCCATTCACTGTTTCAAACAAAGAGTCAGTCAGTGAGACTGGCCAATGGCATTTGCTCTCCAACCCCAACTCTGGAGGTTCACTGTCCTAAATCCCTGCCTGAGAGGGATTTTATTATGTACCAAGCACTCACATACTCTTTATATATGCCCAGAGAAGCAGGGGCTGGGGGTGGGGGTTGTTTGAGCTGTCAGCATTAGAGTCAGGCACCTAGCAGTCAGTCACCATCCCCATCTCCACAGCAACCCAGCAAAAGAGGAATTATTCTTGTTTAGAGACGAAAACATGAGGTCAGAAACACTAAATAATTTCAATTTGAACCCACAGCTGTGATCCCAAAACTCATTCTTTTTTCCCTATCTCTCTCCTTCCTTCCTTCCTAGAACCACCTTTTCTTTCTCTCCAGGTTTCACTATACAGCCCAGGCTGACCTTCAACTCTTGAGCCCACAGCTCTACTTTCAGCTTCTTGCTGGTTAATTGGAACTAATAGCCTCACTGCCCTGACTTCAAATGGTGAACCTTAGATCTCACCCTCCTGAATAGTTAGGGTTACAGGCGTGTGCTGCCCAATCCAGATGACTTCAGTACTTGTAGGGCCAAAATGTAGTGTCCTTGGAAGAAAAACTCATCCAAGCAGTAGAGAGCTCCTAATACCACACAAAGACCAGCTCAACTACACTAGTAGGTATTGTTCTTAGGCTTAAAATCTTCAGGATTTGATTTTTTTTTTTTTTGAGATAAGTGCCCAAACTTCTTAGAATCTGACTATATAGCACAGGCTATCTTGACCTTATGACTACTCAAGTGACGGGATTACAAGCATGTGCCACTATATATGGCCTGGTGTGATTTTTAAATTTTTAGAAAATTTACTATTTTTACTATCATTGAAATAAATGGGCCCAAATGTTTGCTCTGTGATTTCCTTGTGCTCTGCAGTTAGAGTGTTTCTTTCATTCACAATTTGAAAAATCTCAGGTTGGAAACAGATTAAGACCCATTCTCTCTCTCTCTCTCTTTTTTTTTTTAGCTGGTCCTGGGCCTTGAACTCAGGGCCTGAGCACTGTCCCTGGCTACTTTTTGCTCAAGGCTAGCACTCTGCCACTTGAGCCACAGCTCCACTTCTGGCCGTTTTCTGTATATGTGGTGCTGAGGAATCGAACCCAGGGCTTCATGTATACAAGGCAAGCACTCTTGCCACTAGGCCATATTCCCAGCCTAAGACTCATTCTCAAGCGAGCTAAGAGGACAGTTGTTCCTTAAGAGGGCTTTGTTGTTATTCAACACCTCTTGGTTAAATGGCCTAGCAAAAAGAGTATATATGAGGCATAGATTTTTTTCATCAATGATGAAACAGTGATAAAAACACCAGCACACCACCAAATGAGATCATTTCTTGGAGGGACACTATCAATCTAATACTGGGAGATACATAAACACACAGCTTTTACTTAGCCTACCATGGCTCCACTGAGACCTATAATACAATACTCTGTGACCTCCTGGTCAGAAAGCAGGTAAGACCTACCTTTCAAAGATGGTGCTTAGAGACAGAGAAATCTGTAAGATTTGGTAAGATGACTTACCAAAAACATTCTTCACTCCCTGCTCTTTTACAAGGTAGTCCACATACTGGCCAATTACAGAAAAGTTGATTTCTCTGAAAGGCATGAAAAACATGGGAGAGAATGGGCATTAATTCAACCAATTCCCAAGTCTATATGCTGTGTACTCTATGGGGGATGGGAAGGAATGCTAGGTTTTGAACTCAGGGCCGGGGTGCTGTCCTGAGATTTTTCTGTTCAAGGCTAGTGCTCTATCACTGGAGCCACTGCTCTACTTCCAGCTTTTTGGTGACTACCTAGAGAATAAGAGTCCCCCAGACTTTCCTGCCCAAGCTGTCTTTGAACCACAAGCCTCAGATCTCAGCCTCCTGAATAGCTAAGGTTACAGATGTGAGCCATTGGTGTCTAGCTACATACTTACTAATAGTTATTTAGAATCCACTCTGTGATCTAGGGTGATCTGAATAAATGCTTCTGTTTTGTGTTTTTGTTTCTTGGATTTTGGTAACATACCTACTCAGCCACATGTGGCTCATTTACACGAACAGAATGCTATTTGACAGAAGTTTTACATTTCAACTTCATCAAAATAATGTTTTAAAAAGCAGTGTGCTACCCATCCTTCATTTTTTCTTTAGGAAAGAGAGAGGGGCGGGTGAGGATGGTGACATGAGACTTAACATTTTCTTTTTCTGGCCAGTCATGGGTCTTGAACTCAGGGCCTGGATGCTGTCCTTGAGCTCTTCTGCTCAAGGTTAGCTCTCTACCACTTTGAACTACAGCTCTACTTCCCATTTTCTGGTGGTTACTTGGAGATAAGAGTGTCATGGACTTCCCTGCCCAGGTTGGGTTTGAATTGCGATCCTCTGGTCTCAGCCTGCTAAGTAGCTAGGATGACAAGCATGAGCCACTAGTGCCCAGCAAGAATTTAACAGTTTTGAACTAAGTGAAAAATTCAGCTTACAAGATAGGGCAATTCAATCCTAAGACTATAATACTTTTAGCACTTAACATTTGTGACAACAAATGAAGACTTAAACCCATCTGTATTTGCTAGTTTTAAACTGAAGAGGATTAAGAGTTGGAAAGGAGCTTTGCTGTCACTCTGCCTCTCAGAGTGAGAGGCAAACATTTTGAAAAGAGCAGCATGGACATCTGGCAAGTTTGTCAGACATGCATAATCCCAGGCCATACCAGGCACAATCTACATTTTGGTAAGATCCAATGCTCGCTGCCTAAAGGACATGGTGTGAACCCCACTGACCTTGCCAGGATCTAATGCCTGAGGTAGATGTTAAGAGCACTGTCCTTTAAAGTCATGTTGAGTTCAAAAATCTATAAACCAATTTACAAGATGTATAAGTGCCTGTCTTGAGTCAAAATGCTGCAGGGAAGGATTAGTGAAAGAGAGTGAGAATTCAAAAGACAACTGGGCAGCAGCCATGATGGTTACGTTGCCTAGGACACAAAGTACCCAGGCAGCCATTTGTACTTTTGTTAGTTGAATCAGAGAATCCTAATATCTTCTTAGCCTTATTAATGTTCTTTTCATCTTACTGCATTTCTACAAAAATAAAAATAAGATGAAAAGCTCTGATGAAACAGGTATCGAAGGGTATTTATCAAAGAGAAGAAGAAGAGAGTAAGAGACAGCTGACTCTGAGATTAAAGAGCAAGAAAGAAAGCAAAAACAACAACAAAAGAACAGGGGCAATCACTGCCAGTGTGCTCAGGGGAAGGCTAGCTAGGGAGCTGAGCCTGCCATTCAGGAAAAGGTACACATTAGTGCAGATGTAAGCCTGCCAGTAGAGCAGAATCCCTTACTGTGCTCATACACACTCATCACACTGCCTGTCTGTACTTGGCTGAGCAAGGGAACTCAGTAAAGGTCAGGAGGCAAAGGAGTGGTCATGTGACCACTCCTTGATCTCTGCCTTCCCATCAGCTGACAGCACACTTCACATGATGTTATGAAGTTTCATTGTGTGTTAACTGAGAAGGGGAGATAGCAGTCTATGAATTAAGTACATGGGGGTTCAGAAAAGGGGCTGATAAGTCCCAAGTATTGAAGTAGAAAGAAGTCGTCAAGGAGCTGGGTCTGGAAGAGTAATTAGGACAAAACCTTTGCCCTTCCTCTTCTCTCACTTTTTTGGGGGTGGGGGGTACTAGGCACTAGGCACTGTCCCTGAACATTTTTGCTCAAGGATAGCACTCTACTACTTGAGCTACAGCTCAGTTTCTGGTGTTTTTTGGTAGTTAATTGGAGATCAGAGTCTCATGGACTTTCCTGCCCAGGCTGGCTATGAACTGTGATCTGCAGATTTCAGCCTCCAGAGTAGCTAGGATTACAGGCATTTTTACCTACAACTTCCATCTTAATCTGAGCAACTCAGAGAGAATTCTATCTCTATTTTTTTTCAGGTGAGAAAACAGATCCTAAAAGGTAGCACACTTGCCCAAGCAATATAATTTAAAAAAGTGTGTGTGTGTGTGTGTGTGTATGAGAGAGAGTGCGTGTCTTTACCCATTCCAACCATGCAATCATCTCCTTTGCCTACACAAAAAAAGAGAAAAAAGACTCACTGTTCTTAGCTCTTTCCAGAGATCAGTTTTCACTATATGCTGTGGCACTTATCTGTGGTCCTAGATACTCAGGAGACAGATTCTACGGTGTACTTGAGACTAGATTGGACAACATAACAAAATGCAGTCTCAACAACAAAAAGGCACTTTTCCCTCTGGGCAAATACACAGCAAGAAATGCAAGGAAAAATAAGTTGTATTTTCTCCCTCACATGTCATTCCCTCCCTATGGAAATCTATACCAACAAGCCTCTTTCCACTCAGAAAGCATTTGGCATTTGAGAATCAGAATCCATTGTTTATTGTCTTTTTTTTTTTTTTTTTTTTTTTTTTGGCCAGTCCTGGGCCTTGGACTCAGGGCCTGAGCACTGTCCCTGGCTTCTTTTTGCTCAAGGCTAGCACTCTGCCACTTGAGTCACAGCGCCACTTCTGGCCATTTTCTGTATATGTGGTGCTGGGGAATCGAACCGAGGGCTTCATGTATACGAGGCAAGCGCTGTTGCCACTAGGCCATATCCCCAGCCCTGCTTATTGTCTTTTTAAGTGTGACCAGTGACAAGGCTCTCAGAACCAACCATCTTCAACCTCCTCTAGGCTGAGACAGTTTCTTCTTGTACACTTGACTGCTCCAAAAGTTCAAAAGTAGCAAAGTTATTATTATTATTATTTTTTTTGGCCAGTCCTGGGCCTTGGACTCAGGGCCTGAGCACTGTCCCTGGCTTGTTTTTGCTCAAGGCTAGCACTCTGCTACTTGAGTCACAGTGCCACTTCTGGCCATTTTCTGTATATGTGGTGCTGGGGAATCGAACCTAGGGCCTCGTGTATCTGAGGCAGGCACTCTTGCCACTAGGCTATATCCCCAGCCCGCAAAGTTATTTTTGTCATGAGCATGCATAACTTCTACCTAATTTTGGTGACTGAGAGATGTGTTTTCTGACATGTTGGTCTCAGCATTCCAATTATATTGCTTTTGTCTTTGCAAATAAAAAGGACTTTCTCTGTGTGCCATGTACCAGGAGAGGAACAAATGACAGAAGCAGTGAGTGATGGGGATTTCTCTCAGAAACATCACTTGAGTAAAAGGGTATTTTTCTCATGCCCTGACAGAAGATCTGTGGAATCTCTGTGCAGTTTCATATCCAGGTGCTATAGGCTTCAGATTGTGGTTAAAAAATAATTTGATGAGTGGCTCATATCTGTAATCCTAGCTACTCAGGAGGCTGAAATCTGAGGATTATAGTTCAAAGCCAACTTGGGCAGTTAAGTTTGTGAGACTAGTATCTATAATAAACCACTAGAAAACCAGAATTGATGCTGTGGCTCAAAGTGGTAGAGTGCTAGTTTTAAGCAAAAGAGCTCAGAGACAGCACCTAGGCCCTGAATTCAAGCCCAAGGACCCCCCCCCCCCAAAAAAAAAAAAGATGAAGCTGGGCGCTGGTGGCTCATACCAGCACCAGGCTCATCTTCAACTTTTTTGTCGTTTGGAAGTGCGCAGATTCCCTTGTGGACAAGCAGGTTAATGTCCATTTGTTATCATGTGTTTTAAACCTACTTTGTACGTATAACAATGTTTAATCGACCAGATGGTGGGAGAAACAAGGAACTAAGGTGGCTTTCATGCCTACTAGGTGCTACATACTGAAATATACTATTACTTTCTTAAGTAAGCCCTTATAGCTGGGAATGTGGCCTAGTGGTAGAGTACTTGCCTCACATACATGAAGCCCTGGGTTCCATTCTTCAGTACTACATATATAGAAAAAGCCAGAAGTGGCGCTGTGGCTTAAGTGATAAGAGTGCTAGCCTTGAGCAAAAAGAAGCCAGGGACAGTACTCAGGCCCTCAGTTCAAACCCCAGGACTGGCAAAGAAAAAAGCCCTTACAAACCGGAAACCAGTGGCTCATGCCTGTAATCCTAGCTATTAAGGAGGCTGAAATCTGAGGACTGTAGTTCAAAGCCAACCCAAGCAGGAAAATCCATGAGACTTTTACTTTTATCTCCAATTAAGCACTAGAAAATGGAAAGCGATGCTGTGGTGTGGCTCAAAATGGTAGAGGCTTGAGCTGAAAAGCTCAGGGACAGTGCCTAGGCCAGATATCAAGCCCTATGACCACCACCACCACCACCACCAACAACAACAACAATAAAGAATGTATTCTAGCCAGGTGTTGTGGTAATCCTAGTACTTGGGAAGCTGAGGAAGGAGGATCTCCAGTTTGAAGCCAGCCTGGACTATGTAGCAAGATATTGTCAAGGAAGGAAAGGGGGAGGGAGAAAAAGAGAGGGAAGAAGGAAGAAAAGACAGACAGACAAACAGGGAAGAAGGAAGAAAGAAAGGAAGGAAGAAAAAAAAGAAAAAGAAAGACCATATCCTTAGTTTGATTTCATGCCTCAGGGAACTGAGGTTTCCAGGAAAGATTTGATTAAAAAAAGAAAAACTAGTGAAACGGAGGCATAAGGGTAAGAGGATTTGAAAAATGAAAACAAATAAAAAAAGCAGAGACCTGGGCTGGGAATATGGCCTAGTGTTAGAGTGCTTGCCTCACATACATGAAGCCCTGGGTTCGATTCCTCAGCACCATTTATATAGAAAAAGCCAGATGTGGCACTATGGCTCAAGTGGTAGAGTGCTAGCCTTGAGCAAAAAGAAGCCAGAGACAGTGCCCAGGCTCTGAGGTCAAGCTCCAGGACTGGCAAAACAAAAACAAAACAAAACACAAAAAAGCAGAGACCTGAGTTTCCAGGAAAATAGTACACTACAGTGGAAGAACATGCTGATACTCTGTGGGTCCTGGACAAGCAAGTATGACTGCTTTAAGAAGCTACTTCCAGCTGGGAATATGGCCTAGTGGCAAGAGTGCTTGCCTCGCATACATGAAGCCCTAGGTTCAATTCCCCAACACCACATATATAGAAAATGGCCAGAAGTGGCGCTGTGGCTCAAGTGGCAGAGTGCTGGCCTTGAGCAAAAAGAGGCCAGGCGTGGCCACGTGGCTACTGTATATGTTCTTGATACATTGTATATTGTATATATGTCTACCTGACCTAGAGAAGGGATAGAAAAACAGGGCGTAAGATATCACAAGAAATGTACACACTGCCCTACTATGTAACTGTACCCTTTTTGCACAACACCTTGTCAAAAAATTTGTGTTCAATTAATAAATAAATTAAATTAAAAATAAAAAAAATAAAAAAAAGAAGCTAGAGACAGTGCTCAGGCCCTGAGTTCAAGCCCCAGGACTGGCCAAAAAAAAAAAAAAAAAAAAAAGAAGCTACTTCCAGGCACAGAGGGGGTGTATATTCAAAGGTTAAAGCAGCCCAGACCAGATGGAGTGTTTTCACTTCAGTAACAGGAAGTAATCCTATCTCATGAAGTCACATGTCTTCTGCTTTATCTGCCAAACAAATAGTTGTTGCACTGAGAAATAGCTGACTTCAGTCTTTTCTAGAACTTGTGGAAAAAGTGAAGTAACCACCACCACCACCACCAACAAGAAAAAACCTCAAACTATTACAAACCTGCTGAGTAAGTGAAATGCCATCTCAGCAAGTTAGAAATAGTCAGGATGAAGCCCGAGTCTTTGACACTGCTGATTAAGGAAGAACTATGATTGGGTCACCTCTGAATGAGAATACTGAAAGCCATAAGAAATCTCATCTACTTTAAAGAGATATGGTTAATGCTTACAAATTCAGGAACAGAATATAAAAAAACATGGCTTTTAAAGAGGTATCTTAGGGCTGGGAATGTGGCTTAGTGGTAGAGTGCTTGCCTAGCATGTATGAAGCCCTGGGTTTGCTTCCTCAGTAGCACATACACAGATGCTCATTTTCCTCTTGCCCTACGCTTATGCATAATAACAAAAAAATTTTTTTTGGCCAGTCTTGGGACTTGAACTCAGGGTCTGAGCACTGTCCCTGGTTTCTTTTTGCTCAAGGCTAGCACTATACCACTTGGGCCACAGCACCACTTCCAGCTTTTTCTATATATGTGGTGCTGAGGAATCGAACCCAGGGCTTCATGTATATGAGGCGAGCACTTTACCACTAGGCCACATTCCCAACCCTGTCCCTGAGCTTCTTTTGCTCAAAGCTAGCACTCTACCACTTGAGCCACAGTGCCACTTCCGGCTTTTCTGCGTGTTACTGAGGAATCAAACCCAGGGCTTTATGCATGCTAGGCAAGCACTCTACCGCTAAGCCACATTCCCAGCCCCAATAACCAAAATTTTTTATCTAGGTTCCCATGGATGTATTAGATAGATTATCTCATTTAATGCCTGTAATTCTATGATGTAGATATTATTTTTTAGAGAAGAAAGAAGTTAAATAAGCCAGCATCCCTACTATTTTGGTGGATGAATGCCTCTGATGAATCAAAACATTTAGATCCAGTCAGTGGCTAGATCCCCTTATAATGGGCAGTGCTTGAGGAGCTACATGCAATGCATGGTCACTTATGGTAGGTGACTCTTCTTGGATCTTGTAAGCAAAGGAACTTTCTTGTAAGCAAAGGAACTGCTGGAGTATTCACCCTGAAGTCAAAATTCCTGCTTTGGAACTGATTACTTCAAAATCACCTGTTCTTACCACTGCTTTTTCTCCTCTTCCTTCTCTCTGCCTTCCAATATTTAAGTACTATTGAAATGAGGCTGTCAATAGGCTGAAAGTGTTCCTCTTGAGGATGCCTCCCATTTTCTAGAGGTATAAAGTCTATCAACAGCCTGCTTATTTTCAGTTGTTTTATGGTATGTGCATGTGTGTGTGCATACGTGTGTGTGTTTTACTGGGGATCAAACCCAGGGTACCTCATGCAATACTAAGCATGAGTTTTATCACTGAGCTATGCCCCTGGCCCCTGAACAGCCTGGGCTGCTTGCTATCAAGTCATGTGAAAATGAAATTCCAATTCTGCTGGGCCTACTTGAGAAATACCAGGCTGGGGAGAAATCTAGGACAATTTGCTTGGTGAGTTTATAGACAAAAGGCAAGCTGCCATTTTGTTCCATTTCCTTTTCTGGCTGGCAGTATAGCACTCTTCTCTGACTCTGTGTGTGTGTGTGTGTGTGTGTGTGTGTGTGTGTGTGTTCAGAGATGGTATAGACAGAGATGAGACATACAGAAGTTACCATTTGGCAAGAGTACCCCCCACCCCAACCAGGTCCGGAGCCCAAGGGACTGTAATTATAGAGAGTTCTGTCCTTTCTGGATGAATGAGAACAGATCCCTTTATGGCTCCAAGTGATAGTTACCCATTCTCAGTCATTGGTGTGATGGTGGCAGCGACAAGACCCTGCAGTTTCTTCTTTGCAGAGGCCATTGAGCAGCTGGAAAGTCTGGAAAACACACAAAATCATTCCCCTCTATCTTTAAGGAATGTCAATTAATGATCAAACCCCAGGACAAAGTCTACTTCTAGTTTAGAACTGTAAAATGCACTTACAAGTATATACCCATATAGTGCAAGTGAAAGAATACAAGATTTTAGAGCTTAACTCTATTGGGAAAACAGATTCTGACTAGGAGAGGGAAAATAATTTTAGCCTGGGAATATACTACTTGGAAGTCATCCTATTTTAGCTATCTACATGAGGGAGGCCATCCCAAACTTCAAATAATAGGGGTCAATAATAGCAGAGTTGTGGCTGGGAATGTGGTTTAGTGTTAGAGTGCTTGCCTAGCATGCATGAAGCGCTGGGTTTGATTCCTCAGTACCACATAACCAGAAAAAGCCAGAAGTGGTGTTATGGCTCAAGAGGCAGAGTGCTAGCCTTGAGCAAAAAGAAGCCAGGGACAGTACTCAGGCCCTGAGTCCAAGCCCCAGGACTTGAAAATAAATAACAGACCCAAGAAATAGCTGTAATCTTACTCAGATAAGTGAAATGAGAAATTTCCAAAATTTAAATTAAAATGGGGTCATAAAAGAGCATACTTTCTCCCCACCTTCATTCTTTTAAGCTAGAATCCCACCTAAAAGTAGTCCTTACTCTTTTTCTTTTCTGAAGTCAAGATCAGAACTCAAACTCAGTACCTGCTGCTTTTGCTCATTGGCTAGGAATGCTACCAACTGAGCCATGTTTCTAACCCCTCACTTAGAGTCTTAGGGTTTCAGCGTGCCTTATGTAACTATTCTCAGATTTTAGGGTTTCAGCGTGCCTTATGTAACTATTCTCAGATTCACCTAGCAAACATAGGTCCCATTCTAATTTTGCCCAGTTTTTCTAGACAAACCATGTATACCATGTATTTATCTCTTTCTTCCCCACCACAGCAGGCTGCAGAGGGACATGGGGGAAAGTATTATTTGGCATTGTTTTTCCCTGTCTGGAGCACAGGGACCAGCCTGACATCCGGTTTTCAGTTCACAAGTGATGGCTCTGTGGCTGACTGAATGAGGTCATCCAGACTGTGCCTGGATGATGACATTCACGGGCAACCCTGCACCCACTCATCTGTGGCCATAGCCTCTCTCCATCTGTCCACAGTGAATGTAGAAGGCCCCCAGCATAGGCAGTGAGTGCATGCCTCCAAGCTTCCCACCTGATCGCCTGGATTGTTAAGGCAGATTGCCTGGTTAAATTCTTGGTCTTTGGTATGTATACATTTATTTATTTACTGAGCCATGAGACACAAAAAGCCACAAACAATTTTAAGCCATACAACCAATGCCAAATAATCAAGAAAAAAATAATTGGTCATCAGATAGTTTTGTGGCAATTACCCAATACAGTGGGTTTATAGGAAATACAGGATGAATATAGGAGATTGGTAAGAGGACACATATATTTCTGACCCCACAGCCATATTTAAAAGCCCAGTGCTCACTATAGAGAAATCTGACCCATATTATGTAGCCCAAGCTGGTCTCAAACGATCCTGCTTTATCCTCCAGGTGCTGGGATACAGGCATGCAGCACACAGCTGGCTCTGTAATACCTAATTACAAGCCAACTTTTTTTTTTTTTTTTCTTTTTGTGCTCTAATCCTTGGGCTTGAACTCGGGAGCTGCCTGCAATCCCTTAGCTTTTTTGCTCAAGGCTAGCACTCTACTATTAGAGCCAGTCAGACATTTTGCTGGCTAATTAGAGATAAGAGTCTTAAAGACCCACCAGCCAGGGATGGGAATATGGCCTAGTGGCAAGAGTGCTTGCCTCCCATACATGAAGCCCTGGGTTCAATTCCCCAGCACCACATATATAGAAAATGGCCAGAAGTGGCGCTGTCGCTCAAGTGGCAGAGTGCTAACCTTGAGCAAAAAGAAGCCAGGACAGTGCTCAGGCCCTGAGTCCAGTCCCTAGGACTGGAAAAAAAAAAAAGACCCACTAGCCAGGCTTGCCTTTGAACTTTGATCTTCAGACCTCAGCCCCTTGAATAGCTAGGATTACAGTGTGTGTTACCAGTGCCCAGTGTTTTATCTGGCGCTATTTTGTTTTATCTGCTCTTGTCTTGTCTGCTAATAAACTTTTCCCGGAATTCAGAATCCCTAATCTTCTATTTCTTCCAAAAGTCCTAGCACAGATGACCCCTTGAGAAACATTTACAGCTTTTGTGGCAAGCCAGCCAGATACTGCTCCTAGAAAACAAGATGGGTTTCCAGAAAGACCTGCTCCTGAAATGAAGCCTAAATCCGGTATGTAACAGTACTCTAACATGAAGGGCCATGAAGAGGAGCCTGCCACGATCCACAGGATACCTGGGTTTCTCTGACATTTCCTAGTTAAGTAGGAGGCCACAAACATGTTGGAAGTTTAGAAAATACACAGTCGTCTGGCCCACAGGAAAAACACAAGACAAGAAATCCCAAGATGAGATGCTAATCTTTGGGCTTCATGTGACACCTTTACTACAGGACAGGCCACTTATCCTCTGAGCCTGGGAATCCCTGTCTAGCTCACAAAAATGTCTCAGCATCATATGAGACTGATGCTATGCCTACTGCGTATCTTTGCCTGGCATACCCATAGCACTTTAACTCAAGACCCCCAAAGTGAGCCTTTCTTTCTGTCATCTTGTCCTCTAAGCAGTTTCATCTTCTGTTACAGGTAGAGAAGCCAGAGGGCCAGCTATGGAGTCAGACTTCATGGATCTTCACCCTGGTTCTTTCACTTAACCAGCTGGGTAACCTTAGGCCTGATAGTTAACCTCTCTGTGCCGCAGTCCTTTTTTAATTTTGCTGGCACTAGGGCTTGAACTCAGGACTTTCACTCTGGCTCATGCACTCACAGCTGGCACTCTACCCCTTGAGCTGTACCTCCAGTCCAGTATTTTACTCAGAGTCTCACAGACTTTTCTTCCTGGGTTGGCTTCAAATCTCAGTCCTCAGATTCAGTCTTCTGAATAGCTAGGAGTACAAGCATGGGCCACTGGTGCCAGGCTTCAGGTACTCTTAAATGAGAATAGTGACAATTATATTTCACAGAGTGTTGAGATAATTAAATGAATGAATTCTGGTAATATGATTAAAATCATGGCCAGGCACAGAGTGAGTCTATGTTTATTATTCTCCATAAGTTCTTATCAATGAGTACAAGTATTAGTCCCTGACCAGCACCATCTTCCTAGCTACCTCTGCTCTGCAGACACCTTCATCCCAACCCTCAGCACTCATATCCTCTGTCCAGACTAAGTAAGTTATTTCAATTCTGCTATCTTCTTTCTTAGTAATTCTTCCTTCTTCCTTACAGCCCTGTACTAGACTTAGTCCCTTCTTATCTGGACTGGGGCTCCCAACTCTAGGTTCACCTGGCCCGGGGGGATGGCAGAAGGGTCAAGTGATAAGACAACTCAGGGCTCTAGTCAGCATCGTTGCCTAAATCAAACACAACTAGTCTGTTTCAACAATACAGCCTTCTATGTTCTTGAGCTTTTAGCTGCATTTATTTCATACTTCATAACAACGACATGCTTAGGATGGTCAGAAACTTAGATGGGTGGTACTATATATCTTTAGTTGAGAGAAATGAATTACTAGTTAAATGCAGTTGGAGTTAAAAAAAAATTCAAGACATGGGGTCTGTGGGAGAATAGGATGAGGCTGGGAATCATAACTCTAATCTCTTCTGCTCCACAGCCAGCCAGAGGACTATTCCAGAACATCAGTATTTCTCATCTGGTCTTTGCCAACGTTCATTTGTCTCTGCACAACTTCAGGCCTTCAGTGTTCTAGTCTAGTCCAACTGTGCTAACAATCCTTGTTACCTTTCAACATCTGGCTAGCTTGCCTGTATGCCCTCTCTCACTTCAATCCTTTCAGGCTACACAGCTTCTAAAACTGATCTTTTGGTTGTTGTTCTTGGTCCTAGGGCTTGAACTTAGGGCTTGGGCATTGTCCCTGAACTTTTTCCGCTCAAGGATACTGCTCAGCAACTTTGAGCCCCAGTGGCACTTCCGGTTTTGTGTTGGTTAATTGGAGATAAGAGTCTCACAGACTTTCCTGCCCAGATGGGGCTAAGATTAAAGGCGTGGGCCACCCACACCCTGACTAAAACTGACTTTAAAAGTCAGAAGGGGTGACATTGTTCAAAAAGAAATGCACTCACCACCTTACTCCTGAAATGGTAACAACTTAATATCAATAAAATTATATTAAAAAAAACCAACAACCCTCATGTCAGAGTTTGACGCAGGGTAGTTTTGGCTCCTATCCTTGACTTCAAGGAAAAGGATAGGGACAGCTTCAAAATTTTTGCACTGCATACAGCAATAGGCTAAATAAAGTTTCTTAGTATTGGGGATAAAAACATCACAATTTTGTCAAAGAATGATCATTTTCAAAATCTCAGTTTTAACAGAAACTTGTGGATATAATCCGTTTTGAAATCTTTCACAGTTTGTATTATGAAGAGCAATGGGAGGTAGCCAGTGCAGGTGGCGCACACCTGTAATCCTAACTACTCAGGAGGCTGAGAGCTGAGGATCCTGGTTTGAAGCTAGTTGGAGGCAGGATGTCCAAGAGCCTCTCATCTCCAATTAAGCAGCAAAACGCCTTCAGTGAGGTGTGGTCAAGTGGTAGGGTGCCAGCTTTTGAGCAGAAAATGCTCACCCATAGTCCCCAAGCCTCAGTGCCTGCACAAAAAAGACAAAAGAAAGAGAGCCAAGTGTTCATGAAAGCTTAACGTGAACGCAGAAGGCAATTAGTGAACAGGGCAGGGGCAGAACGCTGGAAACCCTACAACTGCGGCCACAAGCACCGTGCAAAGAATTCAAGCGGATGAAGTTTAAATTTAGGAAAAGTCCAAGTTTCAGGAACAGCAACAACGAAGTGCAGCATGAGTTGAGAAATATCGCAGAAGCGGAGGCACTGAAACACAACACAAAAAACCAAAACGCAAATGCAGAAATGCAACCAACTTCTCCTAAAGCGCGCGCGGAGGGCGGGTGATGGCACCGCGCTGCCCCCCCACCCCGTCTCGTCCACCCCCGCGTCGGGCCGCCCACTTGCCCGAATGCCAGGCGGCAATCGGTCGGTCCGCGTCCGTGGGTCCGCCCGGCGCTCGCCGGGGTTCGCTCCGTTGCCGTGGCGACGCGGCACGCTGCGCTCCGCACCGCGCTCGGTCGCACCGGGGTCCGCCCGCCCGGCCGCCGGCCCGGGATCTTTATCGCCTGGGCCTCGGGGCCGACCACGTGCCACCGCGCGGGGCGCCGGGGACTGTAGTTCCCCGAGCCTCCTAGGCCAGCGGCTCCAGCGTCCCGCGGGGTGCGGGGGGGGGGGGGGTGGGGGGGAAGGGGAGGGCGGAGCGCCTGCGCGGGGCGCGGCTTGGCTCCCCAGCCACGGAGAACGCAGCCTGCCACGCCGCCGACAATCACTGAGCCCCAGGGGCTCGGCTGGAAACCTGGAGGCAGTGTTGTCTCTACTTTAGGCCCCAAGCTCCCTCTTAAAACTTTAGTTAGTGAAAAAATGAAAAAAAAAATCCAAATCTCTCTCTCTCTATATATATATGGACGCTGCTCCCTCTATTGGTCTCCCTCTTTCTCTGACACTGTTTGCTTATTCATGCATTCTGAAAACTGAACGAGGCCGGCTTGAAGAAAGACGACCTGGGAACAAAAACACTCTGGGAAACGACTCCTCCGGGCACAAAACGTTTTTTAATACTTTTCCGGGGGATAGACAAACTGCCGTGGCACAGGAACACATCACGGCATCCATTCTTTCTTTAAAGGAATAATACCCAGATAACAAGGACTCTACATTGACCGTGGCTAACGTCAAAGCCTCTGGGCCCAGCTGTGTCAGAGCTAGAATAATGAAATGAGCCGGGCGCTGGTGGCTCACACTGGTCATTCTGGCAGCTCAGGAGGATGAGATCTGATGATTGCTGCTCAAAGCCAGCAATGAGGGACAGTGCTCAGGCCCTGAGTTCAAGTCCCAGAGCAGACAAACACACACACACACACACACACACACACACACACACGAATAATTAAATGTGCTGGGTGTCAAAACAAAGGCGAGAGGCTGGGAATGAGGCCTAATGGTAGAGTGCTGGCCACTGGGTTCAATAAAACAAAACACAGCAAAACCACAAAAACAAACGGGAAAAGTTATCACAAGGGGAATTTGAGCCAACTTCCAATCTACTTTTCTCCCATCACCCCTTGTGATGGTAGAGCACTCAGCGTGCTTGGTGACACAGTCGTCACCCAAGTCCTGTGCTTCTCCCCCCCTTCCCCCCTACTCCCCTTTTCTTTCTTTTCTTTTTTGCCAGTCCTGGGGCTTGGAAATCAGGGCCAGAGCACTGTCCCTGGCTTCTTTTTGCTCAAGGCTAGCACTCTGCCACTTGAGCCACAGTGCTACTTCTAGCCTTTTCTGTTTATATGATGCTGATGATTTGAACCCAGGGCTTCATTCATGCTAGGCAAGCACTCTACCATTAGGTCACATTCCCAGTCCCTCCCCCTTCTACCTTGATGTGTCCATAAATTCTATTTTGGACAGTCTGGGAAAGTTAGTACCAGTGAGGATGGAGGTTGGAAGCCAGCACCAGCAGGAAAGTCCATGAGACTCTTATCATAAATTAATCTCCTCTCCACCCAAAAAACTAACAGAAGTGGGAAGTGAAACAGAGGCTCAAGTGGTAGAGCACCACTAGCTTTGGGTGCGAGCAGCTAAGGAATAGTGCCCATGCCTGAGTTCAAACCCCAGTATCACTCCACCTCCCCCATAAACCAACTAACCTCAGTACACCAGGGCCTTCTTCCTTCTGGAGATCTCCTGGAAACATTATCCTTATAAATCTGTGGGTAACACCTTGACTTTGGGTGAGGAGGTGACCAGGACTCTGGACTTCCAGACTAGCAGCTGAGTTCTGGCAAACACTCAGCCCCAGCCTCTCCCAGCCTTATCTGTACCCTGGCTTCCTCTGGCCTCTTTGTTTAAATTCCTATTCAGTAGTTGTACAAAGGGATTGTAATTTTGCTCTGGTCTTAACTCTCCTGCTCAAGCATTGCACTGGCTGGCTGTCTAGTAATACAGAGATGAGCCAATTTAATAAAAGATTAGTTACTGGCACAGAAGCTTTTTTGGTATATTCTGGAGAACAATCAAGAATTTTGAAACTGGTAGAGAGCGAGGGAAGGGTGATGTTGTCCAAAAAGAAATGTACTCCTTTTTTTTTTTTTTTGCCAGTCCTGGAGCTTGGACTCAGGGCCTGAGCACTGTTCCTGGCTTCTTTTTGCTCAAAGCTAGCACTCTGCCACAGCCACAGCGCCACTTCTGGCCGTTTTCTATATATGTGGTGTTGGGGAATCGAACTCAGAGCTTCATGTATGCGAGGCAAGCACCCTTGCCACTAGGCCATGTTCCCAGCCCAGAAATGTACTCTTTACTTGACTTATATAACTGTAACTCCTCTGTACATTACCTTTATAACAATAAAAATTAAAAAAAAGTTTTGAAGGGAAACAGTATTTTTAACTAAAAGGTTTCTACATATAAGGAATGTGATATGCAAGTCCTCAGCTTTCTCCTAATGTGAAATGATACAAATTTTTTCATAAAAAGGCAATGGCTGATTTTATTATGCTATTTAGAGAAAATAGTCTTTCTAGTTTGCTAGGTGCTTTTAAGTGCATCATAATAGTTTCTTCTATGCACTCAGCTCCAGAGATAGTAGATAATAATGGTAATTGCTGTATTCAAGTGCTTACTTTGACCACACGATCTGGTCTATTTAACATTTAGTTCATAAAACAATCCTGGGTAATTCGCACTTTTAAAAATAAATCATATATTATCAATAAGGAAGAACTGTTTGTGATACAGATCAGAAACAGATTTGAGTAGCTTAAGTAATATTGAAGACCATAGTGAATGGTGAATAGTTGAGTTGTGATTTGATTTCAGATTTCAGATTTCAGTTTGAGTTCATGTTCTTTTAATTTTTTATTTATTAAATTTGTTTGAATTAGCATAGTATAATAAAGTTTTCTATCTATTTAATTTTCTGTTGGGCTTGGAGCTAGAATTTAGGGCCTGGGTGCTGTCCTTGAGCTCTTTTTGCTCAAGGCTAGTACTCTACCACTTTGAGCCACAGGGCCACTTCCAGTTTTCTAGTGCTCAATTGGAGATAAGAGTCTCATGGACTTCCTGCTGGGCTGGCTTTGACCCTGTCCTCAGATCACACCTGGCTGTTTTCTTCCTCCCTCCCTCCCTCCCTCCCTCCCTCCCTTCCTTCCTCCCTTCCTTTCATTCTTTCTTTCTTTTCTATTTATTTATTTTTGATGATGGTACTGGGGTTTGAATTCAAGGCCAGTGCTTGCTCTGCCACTTGAACCATGCTCCCAGACCCCATACTTCTGGTTTTTAACTTCTTAGCCTACTATAGCTATATGAGATGTTATCACTAGAAGAACAATACAAGATACTCCTTTACTATTTTTACAACTTCTTCCAAGAATGTAATGATTTCAAAACAACGTTTGAAATATACTTAAAATACTTTTCCAAGACATTCTAAATACTACCAAAATAGTAGCTCAAACTAGTTGTGTGTGTCACAGAGATTCTGAAACACAGGTACTTAACCTCTAAAGACCATTTTAAAAATACAGATACAGTAGCTCAGTTTGGCTTAGAATAAAATAGCTCTCTTCCAAAAAATAAAAGGAATAAAAGAAACCTAATGGAAATTGTTAAGCAGATCAACTCTATGTTGAAGGTTCCAGCTAGAATGATCTTTTATCTAGGGCTAAGAACAATCAACCTCACTTTTGAAGCCTGTATTTTCATATAAAAAATGATGTTGGTGGTGTTGGTGGCTCACACCTATAATCCTAGCTACTCAGGAGGCTGAGATCTGTGGATAGCGGTTTGAAGCCAGCCCAGGCATGAAAGTCCATAGGACTGTTATCTCCAATTAGCCACCACCACCACCACCACCACCACCACCACCACCACCACCACCACCACCAAAAACAAAACAAGGGCTGGGGATATGGCCTAGTGGCAAGAGTGCCTGCCTCATATACATGAGGCCCTGGGTTCGATTCCCCAGCACCACATACATATACAGAAAATGGCCAGAAGTAGCACTGTGGCTCAAGTGGCAGAGTGCTAGCCTTGAGCAAAAAGAAGCCAGGGACAGTGCTCAGGCCCTGAGTCCAAGCCCCAGGACTGGACAAAAACAAAACAAAACAAAAAAACTCCCCCCAAAACCAAAAAGTTAGAAGTGGAGTTGGAGCTGAGGCTCAAGTAGTAGAGTGCTAAGGAGTAGAGTGCTAGCCTTGAGCAAAAAAAAAAAAAAAGAGAAAAAAATTTAAAAAGCTCAAGGACAGCACCTAGGGCTCTGAATTCAAGTCCCAAGACCAGCACACATGTACACATGCACGCGCGTGCGTGCACACACACACAGAGCATATGGTGATTACTTTTGTATCTCTCAATTAAGTTTACTGAAATACTTTTTTCAAAGAAATATTTTGAACAGCCCCAATCAGTCAAAGCAGTGCAATCACAAAATGTCACAAAGCACATCAATCACTAACTTAAATTTTTTTTTTTTTGGCCAGTCCTCGGCCTTGGACCCAGGGCTTCAGCACTGTCCCTGGCTTCTTTTTGCTCAAGGCTAGCGGTCTGCCACTTGAGCCACAGTGCCACTTCTGGCCGTTTTCTGTATATGTGGTGCTGGGGAATTGAACCCAGGGCTTCATGTATACAAGACAAGCACCCTTGCCACTAGGCCATATCCCCAGCCCTCAATCACTAACTTAAAAAAAATCCAAAAGCCTCACGCAGAGGTAATTGAGGCTATCTCCAAGATCCCAGACAGCACCCAGAACTTCCTGTAAGACTGTCAACAAGCCAGCAAGTGGCATAACCTACATGCTGTAGCATTTTTATTGTCCTCTGAAACTCTATGGCCAATGATGCTGCCGTCCTTTATTTATTCGAGATGAAATTCTCACTATGAAGTCCAACCTAGTCTCAAACTCATGGTCTTCCTACCTGAACTTCCTGAGTGGTAAGATGAAGAGCATGCTTCATTTACCATGTCTGGCTTAATGATTTTTTTATATTGGATATGACTCTGTGTGTGTGTGTGTGTGTGTGTGTGTGTGTGTGTGTGTGTGTTGGTTCTAGGGCTTGAACACAGCACATTGATTCTGTCCCTGAGCTGTTTTGCTCAAGGTTAGTGCTCTACCATTTGAGCTTGAGCCACAGCCTCACTTCTGGCTTTTTGTGTGTGTGTGTGTGTGTGTGTGTGTGTGTGTGTGTGTGTGTGTGTAGTTAATTGGAGAAAAGAATTTCATGTACTTTTCTGCCTGGGATGACTTTGAACCATGGTTCTCAGATCTCAGCCTTCTGAATAGTTAGGATTACAGGTGTGAGCCACAGGTGCCAGGCCATAACTTATTTATTTTTAGACCACCTGCAATTAAATGATGGTTCCATAGTCATTTTTGAAAATAAAGGTATTCATCACACAAGAGAATAAATAATGCATAAGAGATGGTGTCACAACTTAAGAAGGAAAACATTCCAGTAGCAATATTGTAAGTTAACAAAAATGTTGCGAAGTTTATTGAATGAAGCAGGTACAGTTAGGTCATTAGAATCACCCCCATCCTTCTCTTTGCTTAGGAAGATATCCATTTTTCTTTTTCTGCCTAATGTTTTCATTGTTATTATAAAGGTGATATACAGAGGGGTTACAGTTACATAAATCTGGTAGAGAGCACATTACTTTTAAAACAATGTCATCCCCTCCCTTGCTCTCTCCCTGTCTGCTCTTTTCTCCCCAATGTTAACATATCATTTAAACTATTGGTTTAAATACATTTTCACCATTTATTTTTAGAAGTGAAGTTTGAGTGGATCAAGAAAATGTGGTACATATACCCAATGGAATTCTATACTTCTATCAGAAAGAATGACATTGCCCCATCCGTAAGGAAATGGAAGGACTTGGGAAAAAATTCATACTAAGTGAAGTGAGCCAGACCCAAAGAAACATAGACTCTATGGGTTCCCTCATTAGTAATAATCAGTATATGTCTAGGATAGTCCTAACAGAAGATCACAATAGCTCAATAGCTATGTACATATGTACATATAAGATGATGTTAAGTGAACTGGACTCCAACTTATGGAAACAAGGGGTTTATCTTTGTTGTTGTTATTTTCAACATATTATGTGAAATTATGCCTTTTTCTTTTGTTTTTCTTCTCTATGGTTTTACCCCTGCTGTCACTGTATCTGATTTTGATATATACATTTATTGGAATGAGGGAAGGGAAGGGGAATACCAAAATGATGATACAAAGGGTAAAAGGCAAACCAATGCAAAAACAATACTTACAAGACAATATGCTGTAAACCAACTGTACAACTTGGGGAGCGGGGAGGGAACTGGTGAGGAGGGAAGGTAGGAGAAAAATGAGGGAGGAGGTAACAACTTTGATAAGAAATGTACTCACTGCCTTATGTATGAAACTGTAACTCCTCTGTACATCACTTTGACAATAAAAAAGAGAGAGAGAGAAAAAAGAAAGTTAAAAGGCAGGGAATTTTCTAAGAGTGAGACCTGGAAAAGAGAAAATGATTTCCCCAAAGTATTAA
>NC_063171.1:19907163-19914663 GCF_023159225.1 Perognathus longimembris pacificus
TGAGGCCTTCTCTTGGGATGCCTTGTCACTATCCCACATTCTACTCAACTTCTACATGCTATTATGTTCTCAAACCTTGTAACTCCCAGTTCTCTTCATAAACATGTCTTCCCAGTACAAAAAAAATGAAGTTATTCCCAACCCAGTACTTATAACTAGCTTTCTTTATAAGATGTTTTCCTTTTCTTTGCAATTAAATAATTGCTGCACTTTAAAAAATAACATTAAACTTCCTCAGTAGGGCTTCTTTGACAATATTCAGATAATTATAGAGGCCAAACTTGCTTCTGAAGAATTTCAGTCTGTGTTATCTGTGGCGTGCATGAACATTAGGCCTCTGGGACACACACAGTAAGTTACAGACTACTGTGACAATACTGTCAGAGAATCCCCAGAGATCTCAAAGAGTGAAAAATATCCTAAAACTTAATAGCTGCTCTTATTAGCCATCCTGTGTGTCAGGAACCTACCACTAGGTGGCAGTCTATCAGAAGAAATTGTTTTTTTCTCTTCCATGCTGCAAATTTCTGGGAACAACGAATTAATGAAAAGATGAGATGATATCCTACTGCTATTCCTCATCCTCCTCTTCCAAAGATCAGTGCACACCTTCAATTGTAAACATTCCTCTTCAATCTTTATCTCAATATCCAAATAATAAAAAGGTATAGAAACACAGAAATTAGGCATAGAAAATTAAAAAAAAAGTTCTTCCCAATCTGGGATTAAAAAAATACAAACTTTAATTAGTTGTATGATGTTTGGGTTTTGAAGATAAAGATGAGATGATTTTTATTTTTTGCCAGTCCTGGGGCTTGAACTCAGGGCCTGAGCACTGTCCCTGGCTTCTTTTTGCTCAAGGCTAGCACTCTGCCACTTGAGCCACAGAGCCACTTCTGGCTGTTTTCTATATATGTGGTGCTGGGGAATCGAATCAGGACTTCATGTATACGAGATGAGCATTCTCCACTAGGCCATATTCCCAGCCCCAAGATGATTTTTTCATCTTTTCTTTTTTGTTAATAGCAGATACTTAAGTATCTGTTCAAATGTAGTTTATGAGTATTTTCTCTTTCACAAATACAACTCTGTGTTTTATTTATATCATGTGCAACCAAGGGAGGTTCTTGGTTCTTGTAGTGAGGAGGGCTCCCACCTCTTGACTTCTTGCAGGAAGAAAGGAGGGATGATGAAGATGAACAGTGAGCTCTGTTGGGTACACACAGGGAGACCCTGCCCCCTCATCTGTGTCTCTGTGTCTGTGTCAGTGTCTGTGTTTCTCTGTCTGTCTCTCGGCTCTCTATGTTCTTCCAACCTACTACGGCATGCCAAGGAGACCTAGCACAGTTCTTCAAAAACAAACAAACAAAAACAACAAAACAAACCAAAATCCTCTGCTTTAGCATTTGAGGTAGAGAACTGTGAGAAATATATTTTAGGTCTTCTTTGAAGAATCTCATTTTATGTGCCTTCTGGTGAAAGAAAATATTCCTATGAGCTGGGAATATTGCCTAGTGGCAAGAGTGCTTGCCTTGTATACATGAAGCCTTGGGTTTGATTCCTCAGCACCACATATATAGAAAAGGCCAAAAGTGGCGCTGTGGCTCAAGTGGTAGAGCACTAGCCTTGAGCAAAAAGAAGCCAGGGACAGTGCTCAGGCCCTGAGTTCAAGCCCAGGGCTGGCAAAAAAAGAAAAGAAAAAAAAATTCCTGGTAAGAATTCCATTCCATGAGGTGGATGAAATTTGATGTGTGAGTGTCTGTCTGTCCTGGGCTTAAACTCAGGGCCTCATGTTCTTGCTTTTTCACTCATGGATGGCATCCTACCACTTGAACTACAGCTCTGCTTCCAGCTTTCTGCTGGCTAAAGTGGAGATAAGAGTCTCTCAGGTTGCCTGCCCAAACTGGTTTTGAACATCATCCTCAGATTTCAGCCTCCTGAGTAGCTAAGAGTATAAAACCGAGCTATTGGTGCCCCGCTTTTAGGTAGAACTGACAACTGAATTTGTTGGCAACTTGAATAACCCTGGATGTAGGAGGCTGAGGCCCTCTTGGACCTAGGGGGTGGGGGAGAGAGGTTAGTTGCTCTTGTGGATCCTGTTTCTTTGGCACAGTCTCAGGGTATTGTCAGCCTGCACCAGTGTACCCAGAGCTGAGCGCTCAGAGTCATTTCCACTGCCTCTTTTGGCCAGGGTCATCCAGGGTTTAGAAAAGACTTCTGGGAATTAGTCCAAAGACTTGTTTCCTTTCCCTTCCCCTTGCTCTTCCCTCCCTTCCTTCCTTTCTTTCTTCTTCCTTCCTTCCTTCCTTCCTTCCTTCTTCTTTCTTTCTTTCTTTCTTTCTTTCTTTCTTTCTTTCTTTCTTTCTTTCTTTCTTTCTTTCTTCTTTCTTTCCTCCTTCCTTCCTTCCCTTCTTCCTTCCTTCCTTCCTTCCTTCCTTCCTTCCTTCCTTCCTTCCTTCTTCCTTTCTTTCTTCTTCTTTCTTTCTTCTTCTTTCCTTCCTTCCTTCCTTCCTTCCTTCCTTCCTTCCTTTCTTTCTTCCTTTCTTTCTTTCTTTCTTTCTTTCTTTCTTTCTCTCTTTCTTTCTTTCTTTCTTTCTTTCTTTCTTTCTTCTTTCTTTCTTTCTTTCTTTCTTTCTTTCTTTCTTTCTTTCTTTCTTTCTTTCTTCCCCCCTTTCATTCTATGTTGTGCCAATCTTGAGTTTGAACCCAGGGCCTAGGTTGCTATCCCTTTTTTTTTCTGCTTTAGAAAGAAAAACATTTTTAAATTAATTTTATTGTCAAGATGATGTACAGAGGGATTACAGTTACACATGTAAAGTGGTAAGTACATTTCTTGTGAAACTTGTTACTCCTTCCCTGAGCTTTTTATAGTTGTTTTTTTTCCAGAGCTGAGGACCAAACTTGGGGCCTTGCGTTAGCCAGGCAGGCGGCTCTTGTGCTGAGCCAAATCCCCAAGTCCTTCCCTGAGCTTTTTTATTCAAGGCTAGCACTCTACCACTTGATCTGCAGCTCTACTTCCAGCTTTTTGGTGGTTAAATGGAGAAAAGAGTCTCAACAGACTTTCCTGCCTGGGGCCGGCCTTGAATCACCATCCTCAGATCTCAACCTCCTGTGTTGCTAGGATTATAGATGTGAGCCACTGGCACTCAGCAAAGGCTCAATTCTTATTCCCATGCTCACTTCTCAGGTGAATATCTTATCTAAAGCCAAAGTTATGTGATCTTGGAAGGGAAATATGCAATCTATATTTGTATACATATATATATAGTCACATTTAAGTTATATGTTTAAAATAGGTATACAAATGCAAAATGGTGGATAGTATTTAGTTCTCTCACTTATATTAAAAGGAAACATGATGGGTGTAGCAATATACTTATATATGCACTGATATTTTAAGAAAGGTAACACTGACGTTCAAGATACCCAACACTGGGATCAGCATTAGCAAACTAGGATGGTCGTTGATCTCAGAGATGGAAGGATACTGCAGGTTCTCTGACCCACGATATCCATGCGTTGGCCACTTAATTATAGATGGAAACTCTGGGTTGGAGGGGACTCCAAGGGCTTGAAGTGGGGGTAGCATACTAACCTGTACAAGCATTTTGTTAACAATAGGTGCATGCCCACTGCAGTCAACATGCTGTGTGGGCCTGTTAGTCCTGTTTGAAATGTTTCCTCTGGTTTGTTCGCATGTAGGTAAAATTGAATTTTGTTCAGTTAGAGGATAAGTCTATTATTTATTTAGAATCTGGCTTGGATATGTCTAGTTATGTGGCATCAGTCTGCCTTCAATTGCAGAGTGGTTTCTTTTATCTTGGGTCTCTTGTCTCGTACCAGATCTCCATCCCATTCTTGCCAAGACAGGCTTCGCTTGGTTTAATCTTGTGACCAGAAATAAGCACGTGTGTGTGTGTGTGTGTGTGTGTGTGTGTGTGTGTGTGTATGTTCCCAGTGCTATGGATGTAGAGTCTGTGTGGTCTCAGGCTTAACTGTGGCATTTGCACCAGTGGGAATAGTTGCTACCTCAGTGGCACTGCATTGGCATGCTCAACCCCTCCCTCCAACTCTCATCATTGCTTCTGGCAGGCAGGACACAACATGGTGGTACCTGCAAGGTGGTCTGTTGGCCACCGTTCCTATTCTTCCACTTTGGATTCTTTGTCATCATCTACCCTAAAGCCACTAGGGGGCAGTGTCTCATTTCAGCCACAGGTACTCTCCCTATGTCAAGGCCATCTAGCTCCCTGTCCCTAAACTTGTAGGGAGAAACTCCTATTTTGGGGGGTGAGGACTTTACAATATTAGATTTTATTTTATTTTTATTATTATAAAGGTGATATACAGAGATCTTAAAGTTACATAAGTCAGGTAATGAATACACTTCTTTCTGGACATTCTCTCCAAGTTTTCCCCTCCCAACCCACCGGCAAGTTGTGTAGTTCATTTTCAACGTATTATCTAGTGACTGCTGAACTTGTTCACCCTTTATTCCCCCATTTATGTGTCCCCTTCATTACCCTGCTAAAGACAGATAAACAACAAAAAAAATAAGACAAAAAGGAAAGAAAAGGAGACAAGGAAAAAAAACTTCTTGATTCTATTTCTTGGAGTTCATTTTGATATATATTATTTTATATGATCAGGGGCACAGAGACATTGCACCTTTGTGTTCCTCTTTCAAGAACGTCCTCCTCTGGTATCACTGTGTTTGACAAGAAATGTACTTACTATGTTACATGTGTAATGTAATCCCTCTATGCATCACCTTGACAATGAAATTAAATTCTATATAATTTATCAGGTCCCAGGGTATTTTAAAATATAGCTTCTGCATATGAGAGAAAACGTGTTGTTTGTCTCTGAGCTGGGCTTACCTCACTTAGCATACTTGTCCTAGGTTTATCCATTTTCCTGCAAATGACATAATATTATTCTTTCCAATGGCTATGTAAAATTCCATTGTGTGTGGGGTACTAAGAGAAGCTCCTTTCTTTGTGCTACCTTTTCCCACTGGAGCTTCAAAGTAGCAGATCTGTGTGGATTGTTTTTCCTGAATGCTTCCCTCTCACCCTATAGACCACCATAAATTTTCCAGCAGCTCCCTTCGCTTTACATTAATCAGCACCTGCTACCAGGCCAACTGCTCCATTAGTGTGTGTGTGTGTGTGTGTGTGTGTGTGTGTGTGTTGGCACTGGGGTTTGAACTCAGCATATAGGTGCTGCCCCTTAATTTTTTGTGCTCACTTGACTTCTTGAGCCATAGCTCCCACTTCTGGCTTTTTGCTGGTTAATTGGAGATAAGAGTCTTATTGACTTTCCTGCTTGGGCTAGCTTCAAACCATAGATCTCAGCTTCCTGAGTAGCTAGGATTACAGGCAGGAGCCACCTTATCCTGTATGCCATAGGTTTTATCAGACAGAGTGACTCTTAGTGGTGGGTGCAATTGAGCTCCAAGCTGTTAACCTGGCCACACTCATTCTGCTCATACTTATACATCTGTGTGGGAATTGTCTACTGGAAGGTTTGCTGCCAGTGGTTTGTAGGTTTTTGAGAATGATTTTTTTTTTTGGTCAGTTGTGGGGCCTGAACTCTGGGCCCTGGGTGGTTGTCCATGAGCTCTTCAGCTCAAGATTGGTGCTCTATTACTTGAGCTACAATGCCACTTCCAATTTTCTGGTGGTTAATTGGATAAAAGTCTCACAGACTTTTCTACAGGGGTTGGTTTTGAACTGAGATTCTCAGGTCCCAGCCTCCTGAGTAGCTAGGACTACAGGCATGAGCCACAGGAGAATGAATTCTTAATTGGCTGGTGTTCATTCTTACATCTGTGATATAGAAAACCTTGGAAAAATTTTCTTTTCTTGTACTGATCTTGGGGTTTGGTCAGGATCTGGATGGTTTCCCTGAGCTTCATTGCTCAAGACTAACACTCTAACACTTGAGTGCTCAGCTCCATTTTCAGCTTTTTTTTCCCTTGGCAGTTACTTGGATATAAGAGTTTCAAACCACAATCTTCAGATCTCAGCATCATTAATAAATAGCTAGGATCACAGGCATAAACCATCGACACCAAGCTTGATAAATAATTTTGAAAAATGAATGTAACTAATTAATGTAGATAGCAAAAGAAGCATCCCATCTTTACCAAAGGGAAATTCAGGCAATACATACAGGAAAGAACTCTGTGTGTGTGTGTGTGTGTGTGTGTGTGTGTGTGTGTGTGTGTGTGTGTGTGCATTGTTTGTGTGTTGTTATCAGGGCTTGAACTCAGGGCCTTGAATAAGCTATTCTACTTGAGCAACACTCCAGTTCACCTTTTTATTTTATAAACAACTATATTTTTGGGATGGGAATGTGGCTTAGTGGTAGAGTGCTTGCCTAGCATGCATAAAGCCCAGTGTTTTATTCCTCAGTACCATATACACAGAAAAAGCTGGAAGTGGCACAGTGACTAAAGTGGTAGAGTGCTAGCCTTGAGCAAAAGAAGCTCAGTAACAGTGCCCAGGCCCTGAATTCCAGCCTCAGGACTGGCAAAAAAACAACACAACAAAAAAAACTAAATAAAACAAAAAGACAATGACATTTTTATTATCTCTAAGTGGTAGTTAAACATATCATTCAACACATCTATTTATGAATTCAATACATCTTTACTGATATCACTCCTTTCATCATTCTTCCTCATTTCTCCCAACCTAGCCCCTCCCCTCAATTGTCTTAGTTTACTAAGATATGCATTGAATATTATGACTGTATTATCTTCTCAGTTCAGCTTTTTTTTTTTTTTTGCTGGCTAGTTATGGAGAGATTTTTCCCAGTTTGGCTTCAATCTGAGACATTCAGATCTCAGCCTCCTGATTAGCTAGGATGAATAATCCTGAGATACAGTACCCAGTGGAGAAGCTATTCCTAAAGGGAATCATCTACTGCCCAAAGAAGCAATTCAAACTATCTAGGGGCGAGAAAGACCCAGAGTAATAACAGCAGCATGGCCTGGAGACTTCATCTTTTGTTCTGAGAGAATCACATGTTAAACAACTACTTGCCTACCTTCCACTGTGTTTCTGAGGATTCAGTCTGGCAAAACATATTGATCAGAAGGGGTAGGTAAGGGACACACAGGGACAGAACATTATTTTTTTCTGTTGCCTCATTCCTTATTCAAAGAAATGTTGTTCATGCAATGCTCTATTCACCGACATTCTTATCACAGAGGTAAAACTGGCAATGGTGACGGAGATTTGTTAGTGTTGGATGTCAGATGTTTTTCTCTTATTGTTTCCTGAAAGTGAGCTTGATCTCTTGGGGCAGTCCTCTCAGTGTCAATGGCTTTAGCTTGGAAAGCAAAATGATGTGACTTCCTGGGACTTTATTGCTCTTCACACAGCCAAGAAGCAAGCCCATGCATCACAGTCTAGGCAGACATGGTTCAAGGAATGTGTGAGACAAATAGAGGCATTCATTACATTTATTATGTTAAGAACATTTTATTTT
>NC_063171.1:19919663-19930787 GCF_023159225.1 Perognathus longimembris pacificus
AAAAAAGCCCATCAAACAAAGAGACCCTGAGCTAAAGGTCTGGTACCAACACACACACACACACACACACACACACACACACACACACACACACACACACACACACACCTCAAGAAACCAAATTCTAAAACTTGTAGCATATGACTCCACTTTTGTTAAAAATATGTTTTCTTCAGGGGTGACATGTATCAGTGCTAAAGTTATGACTCCAACTTTTCAAAATGATCTTTGCAATCTCCATGTATTTCCCCAGATTTGTGGTTTACTTTGTAATCCAGTGCAAGGTCTAGTGTTGCTCTGATGTAATGTGTTTCGAGAACTGAACTGTCAAATCAGTGAGTTTTCTTACAGAGAGAATTCCAGAACAAGGACCACATGCATCAAAATGGTCTGAGTCCCACACAGCCACCCGAGGCATTATTCAGTTCTCCTTTGAATTATAAATCATTTGAATTATAAATCATATAAATCATTAGCAGAATGCCTGCCTTCTTCTCCTGCACTCACTTGTAGGAGTTGTCTGGAGGACAAGCACTCTCCAGCTAGGGCAGGGTGACTTTTTAACAGTGCAGCTTGTGTTGTGTGTTGGGGGGGGGAGAGGGTAGAAAGCTTAGGGCATAGCTCCTTTTTTTTTTTTTTTTTTTTTTTTGCCAATCCTGGGGCTTAAACTCAGGGCCTGGGCAATGCCCTGAACTTCTCCTTTTTGCTCAAGGCTAGCACTCTACCACTTGAGCCACAGCACCACTTCTGGCTTTTTTCTGTATATGTGGTGCTCAGGAATCAAACCCAGGGCTTCGTGCATGCTAGGTAAGCACTCTACCGCTAAGCCACATTCCCAGCCCCATCTCGTTTTTGAAGACTGTTAGAATACTAATAATCTGAATGTGCCAAACAGACTTTGTATTTTACACATCTCTCTCAAACAAATTGATACTTTTAACACAGAGAACAGAAGAACAGAAAGGAATGTTTGATGGAGAGGTTATGTCAAAGGTCTGGGCTTGAGCTGTTCAACATGGCAGCTGGGTAGAGATGTGGATTCTTGGTGGTGGGTGTTGCTCTAAAACTATGTGGAGAAAACTTGGAAATTTTGGTCCTGGGGATTTTCCTTCTCTAAAGTGAAAACAAAACAGACATCTATGGTTCTGAGAACTCCACAGGGAGCCGTCTTAAAAGGGGGCCTATTCTCTGACACATTCCTGCAAAACCCACATTATTTTCTTATCCTGTGACTTGCTGTGTTCCACTTCCAAGATTTTGACAAAGGTATTAAAATGTATGTTTCAGCTAGGCGCAGTGGCTCATGTCTGTAAGCCTAGCTACTTAAGAGACTGAGATCTGAGGCTTGAGGTTCAAAGGTAGCCTGGGCAGGAAAGTCCATGAGACTCTTATCTCCAAGTAAGCACCAAAAAAAGAAAAAAAAAATGGTAGAGTGCTACAAAAGCTGAGGGACAGCACCTAGGCCCTGAATCTAAGCCCCAGGACTGGAGTGCGTGCACACACACACACACACACACACACACACACACACACTTCAGCCTCTTTTAGTTGACATTTTAAAATTATTTATCATTACAATTGTTTCTTAAGATATCAACATATAACCACACAAAATCATATCCATAGAAAAAAATCAAGCTATGAAAAGTAAACAGCAATCTTTATTGGCATATACTAATTGTACCGCATAATGTTTTGTTATGGTATTTTATATATGTATATAATACACTATGACCACATTCACGGCCTGATTACCAGCTCTCATTCTTTTCTTCTTCTCTTCATTCCCTTCCTCATCTCTAACAGTTCCTCTTTCTATTTCATGCCTTCACCCTTTGGGAAACTCATTTAAAATCATATATTAGACATAGGAAGGAAACAATTAAATTAAAAGAAAGAACCAGTTACCCAGGGTGCAACACAGAGAAATAAAGGTAGGGTAAGATACTAACATGAATTGGAAGTGGAGGCAATGGAGGGTCACCCGTGACTCATATATACACTTGTAATAGGGAGGTCAGATCTGGCCAGTGCCATCATTAACTGTGGAGGGACTTCAGGTTGACTCCAGCTCAGATAAGAGCAGAAGCCAACTCCATCTCCACCAAGCCCTCCACCACCCTATCAGGGAAGCTCCCCTTTATTATGATAAGTTATGTAGATTGACTACCTGAGGCCTGGGAGCTTCAAGGAACCTGTGTCCTCCTCTTTATTATGATAAGTTATGTAGATTGACCACCTGAGGCCTGGGAGCTTCAAGGGAACCTGCTATGAGTAGGCGTATCCACCTGCATCATGTGAGCCCTGCCAAATCGATGCGCCAATTCTAACTAGAATGATAGGTTAGTTCAAATAGATATGATGAGACAGACTGTAACTCTATTGGCCACCTGCGTGCGGCCTAGCGTGCTCTGTAAGTGGTTGTATCTTCATTGGTCACCTGCGTGTGGCAAGTTTGTCGGTGATGTTTGCCTTATAACCAGGCTGGAAGGCCACACGGACACGCGGTCCCAGCTCCCGAGTCTGGGCTGCACAGGTGTACCGGGTTCTAGCTCCCGAGTCTGGGCCGCACACGTGCGGGTGGCTCCAGCTCCCGAGTCTGGGCCCTGATCCTGCACACGTGGTCAGCAGTTTCGGCTCCCGAGTCCGGGCTGTGACCAAGGCTGGTCGGTTCACTTTTTGTTCACTTTTTACTTCCCCAATAAATCTGTCTTTTTGTCATCTTGTAGCTGGAGACTGTGTGGTGGACTCTTGGGGGGAACCAGGAATCCCCTCCCTTGGGGGGACCCCGTTTCATTGTAGCGAACCCCCACTCTACTTCACACTCACACACATGGAGATTAAGGAAGGCATAGGAAAAACAGGGAGAGTAGAGAGAACAGAGGAAGAACTGTTTTGAAGTGATAGAAGTTGTTAAGAAGAAAGATTAAGGGTTGGGAATATGGCCTAGTGGTAGAGTGCTTGCCTTGTATATATGAAGCCTTGAGTTCCATTCCTCAGCACTACATATATAGAAAGACCAGAAGTGGCACTGTGGCTCAAGTGGTAAGAGTGCTAACCTTGAGCAAAAAGAAGCCAGGGACAGTGCTCAGGCCCTGAGTTCAAGCTCCAGGACTGGCAAAAAACAAAACAAAAAAAGAAGAAAGATTATTTTAAAATACAGAGATTTTACAAGGTAGAAATGACGCAAATGTCTGATAGGGTAGTTCTATTATACTCAGGTGGTTTCTCTATCTGGATCTTATGGGGCTGTGTTAGCTCCAGCCCTCATGTCTGCATCTTTCCCTTGTGTGAAGGAGGAGGACATTTACAAGGAAGGAAAGGCAATGGATTTTAAAGTCTCTACCCAGAATGCATACTTTTGTCAGTTATGGGGCTTGAGCTCAGGTCTGGGTATTGTGCTGACTTCCTTTGCTCAAGGCTAGTGTTCTACTACTTGAGCCACAGCACCACTTCTGGTTTTCTGGTGGTTAATTGGAGATAAGGATCTCAGGGACTTTCCTGCCCCACTGGCTTTGAACTACGATCCTCCAATCTCAGCTTCCTGAGTAGCTAGAATTCTAGGTATGAGCCACCAGAGCCTAGTTTTTCCTTTCTTTCTCTCTTTCTTTCCATTCCTTCCTTCCTTCCTTCCTTCCTTCCTTCCTTCCTTCCTTCCTTCCTTCCTTCCTTCCTTCCTTCCTTCCTTCCTCCCTCCCTCCCTCCCTCCTTCCTCCCTCCCTCCCTCCTTTCTTCACCAGTCCTTGAACTCAGGACCTTGGCATTTCCTTTGAGCCTTTTACTTCCCTCCCCCCCTCCCCCCCAACCTAGTGCTCTACCACTTGAGCCACAGCTCCACTTCTGAGCCCCACCCCGCCTTTTTTCTGTTTGGTTATTTGGAGATAAGAGCCTCAGTTTTTGGCCTCTTGAGTAGCTGGGAGTATAGGTGTGAGCCAGGGATGCTTGGCACATATAATTTCTTATATCTCAAAGCCAAAAAGAGATTTCATCTATGATCTCAGAAATAAAAGTTATTCCCATTCTTAAGGAAAAACAGAAAAATGGACATAGGAGACCAACTGTTGGTTTATCCCATAAAAGTGAGGCAAAAGAGAACATGACTGATAAATTTCCAGAATGGAGACAAGGATTTTAAGAATGAAAACCAAACCACATTCCTAGCAGGATAAAGAACAATTGTAACAAAAAAAGAAAGAAAGAAAAGAAGAAATAGCCAACCCTTTGGGGTTGGAAGTGTGGCTCAGCTGGTAGAGCACTAGCCAATGGTGAAAGTGTTAGGTACTGAGTTTGAGTTCTGCCCTCAGCTCCAAAAAAAGAAAGAAAGAAAAGAAAAAAGAAAAGAAAAAACATTACATTAAGCAGAGACTACAGTTTTCCAAAGCAAAAATATTAAAACAACCAGTGAGTGAACAGATTCACATCGCATTAAGGGAAGGTAGTTCAATATTAAACTTACAGTTACAGTGATGTCTACAAAACAATGAAGCAATATTTTGAAAGAGTTGACAATAATTTTTTTCTGCCAGTCATAGGTTTTGAACTCAGGGCCTGGGATTGTCCCTGAGCTTCTTTTGCTCAAGGATAGTGCTCTACCACTTGATCCACAGAACCACTTCCAGCCTTTTCCGTTTATATGGCATCAAGGAATCAAACTCAGGGCTTCATGCATGTTAGGCAAGCATTCGAGCACTGAACCACCTTCCCAGCCCTGACAAAAATAATTTTTAGGGGCTGGGGATATAGCCTAGCGGCAAGAGTGCCTGCCTCGGATACACGAGGCCCTAGGTTCGATTCCCCAGCACCACATATACAGAAAACGGCCAGAAGCGGCGCTGTGGCTCAAGTGGCAGAGTGCTAGCCTTGAGCGGGAAGAAGCCAGGGACAGTGCTCAGGCCCTGAGTCCAAGGCCCAGGACTGGCAAAAAAAAAAAAAAAAAGTGATACAAAAAAATAATTTTTAACCTAAAAATCTACATGCTATTAAGCTATCATCTGAAAATGGGAAAAAAACATTCTGTTTTTGTTTTTGAGATGGATCTTGTTATGTAGCCCAAGTTGGCCTCAGCCTCCAGAGAGTTTGCCATTATGCCTAATTTAAAAAAATAGATCCTTGCTAAATATATAGTCTTTAGTTGATCTTGCTAAATAATTAAAGAACATATTTCCGTAGGATGGAAATTGAATAAAGAAAGGTGTGGGATGCAAGAAACGATGGGAATCTCTTTTGTGTATAATATTCTTAAGCTCAATGACACTAAAATGTCTCAAAATACATAAGGCAAGTTATGACAGTATTATGAGGGCAAGAAGTATTAAGAAGGCACATCAAATTACAGATTTGAAATGGCCTCTGTTTCAGTTCTTTATTTCTCAGAGCTACAGGTTGGACCAGATACTTCTGTAATTTATTCTAACTTAAAAATCAAGTGTTGGGGCTGGGATATGGCCTAGTGGCAAGAGTGCTCGCCTCATATACATGAAGCCCTGGGTTTGACTCCCCAGCACCACATATATAGAAAACAGCCAGAAGTGGCGCTGTGACTCAAGTGGCAGAGTGCTAGCCTCGAGCAAAAAGAATCCAGGGATAGTGCTCAGGCCCTGAGTCCAAGCCCCAGGACTGGCCAAAAAAAAAAAAAAAAAAAAAAAAAAAAAATCAAGTGTTAACCTTGACTCATTAGTTTTACGAGCTTATGATACACTCTTTCCAGTTTGGAATGTGGGTTTTGGACTGTGACAGTCCAGGTTCAAATCCTTGCTCTGTCATAGATTACTTCTGTGGTCTTGAGTAATTTAATCTTTCAAAACATTATTTTCCACATCTGGGAAATAGGAAATATTAATTGTATTAGTCACAGTTTTTGGCTCCAAACAACAGAAGCTGATCTTTTTTTCATAAATAGAAAAGAATTTCATTAACAAAACAAAACACTTGGGTGAACCACAGACCTGTTGAAGATACTAGAAACCTGAGGATAAGCCATGAGGAGCAATATCTAAAACCAAACCAAGTTATAGAGCAAATGAATTTTTCTATGTCAGAAATACTCCATTGTGTTCCCTGAGAAATAGCCACCAGAGAGACCCAGATACCTCTGCCCCTCCCTCACCAGCAAAGATACAAAACAACAACAACAATCACAACTCAAGATGCTTCAGTACCGACTTCTTTTTCTTTTTCTTTATTTTATTTTTTGCCAGTCCTGGGGCTTAGACTCAGGGCCTGAGCACTGTCCCTGGCTTCTTTTTGCTCAAAGCCAGCACTATACCATTTGAGCCACAGCACCACTTCTGGCCTTTTCTGTTTATGTGGTGCTGAGGAATCGAACCCAGGAATTCATGCATGCAAGATGAGCACTCTACCACTAAGCCAGATTCCCAGCCCCTTCTTTTTCTTTTTGTGGTCCAGCATGGGGCTTGAACTGTCGCTCAGCTTTACACTCAAGGCTAGCACTCTTCCACTTGGAGCCACAGTGCCACTTCAGTTTTCTGGTGGTTAATTGGAGATAAGAGTCGCATGGTCTTTTTCCTGCCTGGGCTGGCTTCCAATGGGGTCCTCAGATCTCAGACTCCTGGGTAGTTAGGATTACAGGTGTGAGCCGCCAGCACCTGGCAACTGCCAGGTTCTCTGTGGCAAGAATGTGCAGCTGACATAGAGTTATTTATTTATTTATCCACATACTGTTGTATCTCTATAATCTTATTTTTATGTGGGAGGCCAGTATTTTGATTTTTTTTTTTCATAGCATTTGGCACAGAGATAGCTGGCTGGAAGGATCCTCATGCCTTAGGGGCCTTGTCGATGACTGGTGTGCTAGTAAGTAGGCTACTGCCCAGAATACAAAAGTGTGACATAGCAGTGACCATGGTGTGATTATTCCTGCCATGGGTAATGTTCAGCCAAAGCAGTATCACTGAACATGGACATGCTAGCTGGAGGCAGCCAGCTCCAGCATCCAATAGATCGATGTTTGCATCTTAAACATCTGGGCACACAACAAGTAAAAAATAGGCCAGAAGTCACATTCTGGTATCTATGTTTCAAACCTAGAGTGCTCCCCCAAAGGCAGATTTATTTCCTTCTCTCCTTCCTTCCTTCCTTCCTTCCTTCCTTCCTTCTTCCTTCCTTCCTTCCTTCCTTCCTTCCTTCCTTCCTTCCTTCCTCCCTCCCCTCCCTTCTTCCCTCCCTCCCTCTCTTCCTCCCTCCCTCCCTCTCTTCCTCCCTCCCTGCCTCCTTCTTGTTGTTAGTTATATTATAGAAAGTACACTTTGGGGCTGGGAATATGGCTTAATGGTAGAGTGCTCGCCTTGCATGCATGAAGCCCTGGGTTTGATTCCCCACCACCATATATACAGAAAATCGCCGGAAGTGGTGCTGTGGCTCAAGTGGTAGAGTGCTAGCCTTGAGCAAAAAAGCCAAGGAAAGTGCTTAGGCCCTGAGTTCAAGCCCCAGAACTGGCAAAAACAAAACAACAAGTGTGAGTCACAGGCCCTCAGTTTCCACTCTGAACTTCTTAAGAATTTGCTCACTTATGTGGAATGGAATCAGTGACATCCCCTTTCAGCATCCCCCGCCCTCCCCCTCGCCCCCAGCCCAGAAGGGGACACACTGTCTATGGGAGTTTATGTGTAAAGGGGCCTTCTCTGTCCCATATAGGATAGTTTCAGTACATTTAACAGGCTTTACAGTTTTCTCCATTTTATTTCCTGTTGTAAGGAGGAAAAAAGAAAGTCATCAACAGAGAAATACAGATTTATTTGAATTTTGGGGCTGATGCTAAGGCTTGAACTCAGGGCTTAGGCATTGTCTCCCAGCTTTTTCACTGAAGGCTAAGCACTCTACCACTTGAGCCACAGCCCTGCTTCCTATCATCCAGTGCTTAATTGGAGATCAGCATCTCACAGACTTTCCTGCCTGGGCTGGCTTTGAACCATGATCCTCAGATCTCAGCCTCTTGAATAGCTAGCATTAGAGAGAGGTGTGGGCCATTGGTGCCTGGCTACATTCAATTCTTGGACCCCAAATCTGGTGCTTTCCTCTTGCTTGACAATGCCAGCCTTCGCATGGCTCTTAGAACTTCCTTGGGTTTCTGTCTCAGGATGTTTGCTTCACTACCAGGAAACTTCAGACTTTATCAGACATTTCTCACTTTCTTTTTTTTTTTTTTTTTTAATTTTTTTATTTTTTTTTTTATTAATTGGACATAAATTTTTTTACAAGGTGTTGTGCAAGAGGGTGCAGTTACATAGTAGGGCAGTGTGTACATTTCTTATGATATCTTACAACCTGTTTTTCTATCCCTTGTCTAGGTCAGGTTGACATATATGCAATATACAATGTATCAAGCACATATACAGTATTCACAGACTTGGTCTCTACTGTCTCTCCGTCTCCCTTTGTTAACAGTCATATATCAGGGAGATCATGCCCCTTTGTTTTCTGTGTTCTAGGCTTGTCTCACTCAGCATTATTTGTTCGAGTTCCGACCATTTCCCTGCAAATAACAATATTTCACCATTCCTAATCGCTATGTAGTATTCCATTGTGTATAAGTACCATATTTTTTGGATCCATTCGTCTGTGGAGGGGCATCTGGGTTGTTTCCATATTTTAGCTATTGTGAATTGTGCCGCGATAAACATGGTAGTACAAATGCCCTTTTTGATATCTTGGATTTTGCTGTTTAGGATAGATGCCTAGAGTGGTATGGCTGGGTCATAGGGTAGGTCTATATTGAGCTTTTTGAGAAACCTCCATACTGTTCTCCAAAGTGGTTGTACTAATTTGCACTCCCACCAACAATGGAGAAGGGTTCCTCTTTCCCCACAGCCCCTCCAGCATTTGTTGTTTCCTGAGTTCAGAGTATAGGCCATTCTAACTGGGGTGAGGTGGTATCTCAGGGTTGTTTTTATTTGCATTTCCTTTACTAGCAGGGATGTTGAGCATTTCCTCATATGTTTCTTTGCCATTTTTATATCTTCTCTTGTGAAGTCTCTCTTAGCTCTTTTGCCCATTTCTAATAGGTTTATTGGGCTTGGAGGGGCTTAGTTTTTTGAGTTCTCTGTAGATGACCGATATCAGGCCTTTGTCTGTTGCTGTGCTGGTAAATATCCTTTCCCATATCGTTGGCTGTCTTTCTATTTTGGTGGCTATGTCCTTAGCTGTGCAAGAAACTTTTTAATTTGTAGTAGTCCCCATTTGTCGAGTCTTTCTCCTATTTGTTGTGCCCCTGGGACTCTATTCAGGAAGTTCCTTCCTGTGCCTATAAGTTCTAGTGTCTTTCCTACTCTGTCCTTCAGTAGTTTCAAGGATTCAGGTCTGATGTTGAGGTCCTTGATCCATTTTGAGTTGATCTTGGTGCATGGTGATAGGCTTGGGTCTACTTTGAGTTTTCTGCATATGGCTGCCCAGTTCTCCCAGCACCAGTAGTTGAAGAGGCTATGTTTATTCCATTGTATATCTTTAGCTCCTTTGTCGATATCAGTTGGCTGTAAGAGTGCGGTTTTATTTCTGGGTCTTCAGTTCTAATCCATTGGTCTTCCGATCTGTTTTTATACCAATACCATGCTGTTTTTGTTATGATGGCCTTGTAGTAGATCTTGAAGTCAGGTATTGTGATACCTCCTGCATTGCTTTTTTTGCCTAGAATTGCTTTGGCTATTCTAGGTTTTTTGCTGTTCCATATGAATTTATGGATTGGTTTCTCTATTTCAGTGAAGAATGTGGCTGGGATTTTGATAGGTATTGCATTGAATTTGTATAACAATTTGGGCAATATGGCCATTTTCACTATATTGATTCTGCCTACCCATGAGCATGGGAGGTCTTTCCATCTCCTTGTGTCTTCTTTGATTTCCCTTATTAGATTTTTGTAGTTTTCATTGAATAGGTCCGTCACGTCCTTGGTTAAGTTGATCCCTAGGTACTTTATTCTTTTTTTGGCTACTGTAAATGGAATTGTTTCCATAATTTCCTTTTCTGTTTGTCTATTGCTGGTGTACAGAAAAGCTGCTGACTTTTGTGGGTTGATTTTATATCCTGCTACTTTGCCAAATTGGTTTATTAGGTGTAGGAGTTTGGGTACTGAGGTTTTTGGGTCCTTCAGATACAAGATCATGTCGTCTGCGAATAGGGATAACTTGATTTCTTCCTTGCCGATGTGGATCCCTTTGATGTCCTCCTCTTGCCTTATTGCTATGGCTAGGGATTCCAGCACTATGTTGAACAGAAGTGGGGAGAGTGGGCATCCTTGTCTTGTTCCTGATTTTAGGGGGAATGACTTAAGTTTCTCTCCATTTAATATGATATTAGCAGTTGGTCTGTTGTATATGGCTTTTATTGTTTTGAGGAATGTTCCATCTATTCCTGTTCTCTCCAAAGCTTTTAATAGGTATGGATGTTGTATTTTGTCAAAGGCTTTTTGGGCATCGACTGAGATAACAATGTGATTCTTGATTTTAGCTCTGTTTATGTGGTGAATTACGTTGATTGATTTACGGATGTTGAACCATCCTTGTGACTGAGGGATGAAGCCTACTTGGTCATGATGTATGATATTCTTGATCACTTTCTGGATCCTATTAGCTAATATTTTATTGAGGAGCTTTGCATCTGTGTTCATTAGTGATATTGGTCTGTAGTTCTCTTTTTTTGTTGGGTCTTTGCCTGGTTTGGGAATTAGTATGATATTAGCTTCGTAGAATGAGTTTGGAATTTCTCCCTCCATTTCTATTTCGCGGAAGAGTTTGAGGAGTATTGGAATTAGCTCCTCACTAAAGGTTTTGTAGAATTCATTGGTGAATCCATCTGGGCCTGGCTTTTCTTAGTAGGGAGGTTCTTGATTACCTCCTGTATCTCACCGTAAGTTATTGGTTTATTTAGCTGATTTATTTCTTCTTGTTCAGTTTGGGCAGTTTGTACTTCGCTAAGAATTGATCCATTTCTGTAGAATTATTGTTTTTTGCTGAGTAGAGGTTTTGGAAATAGCTCCTTATGATTGTTTGAATATCGTGTGTACTTGTTGTAATTTTTCCTGTGGAGTCCCTGATTTTACGAATATGAGTCTCTTCTCTTCTTTTTTTTGTAAGTCTTGCAAGGGGTCTGTCAATTTTGTTTATTTTCTCAAAG